>NW_010175500.1:22374-32781 GCF_000695765.1 Mesitornis unicolor
GGGAAGGTTCTCATCACTCCATGGCTGGAGAAGTAGCTCCCTCCCATTCTAGTATGAATCTTAGAGTTTTTATTCCCTGATGTACATGACAGCAGGCAGGAGGATGCCTGAGTGGACTCAAATTTCTGCATTACATCACCAGGCATACATGCAGGTGGGGATGACTATAGACAATCTTGTCGTTTATGTTAATGTCATGAAGTCTGTTAATTCACACCCGCATGGGTAGAGGCAATAGCTCCTTTGTTCGAGGCGGAAAGAAATGGAGGACTGGGACCATGAGGCCTCTGCCTCATTTCACACTCCTCCAGGCATCCAGGTAATACCAGATATGGATCTAGTGATGGCTGCCACCTCGCCCAGTGCTTGCCACCTCCCCAGTGCTTGGTTTCATGCTTCCAAGCATGCAGCTACGTGGCTTGGACTTTGTGACTTTTTCTCTCTCTCTTACAAGAAGGAAGTAAAAACCAAGGCAAGGAGATTTACTGATACAATTAGAGCAGCAAGAAATAAAATGTTACTTCAGAAGAACCTCAGAAGTTTGAGAGACTAAGTGATAAGTGCAATTCATTGTTTTATATGCAAAGCAGAACTGAAGAGGAGAAGCAACCATCATCCTATATGCACAGTGATATGTTGTTAATTAAGTTCAAGAAAAGTGTCTTAGAGTCATCCTGCAGTCTCCTGGAAAAAGCAGAAGAGAGGCTACAAAACCAAGAAAGTTTGTACTGAATTTGGCTGGAATGGAGTTAATTGTCTTCACAGCAGCCTGCATGGTGCTGTGTTTTGGATTTGTGATTACAACAGTGTTGAAAAAACAGCAGTGTTTTTGCTGTGGCTGAACAGTGCCTGCATAGCATTGAGGTTTTGTTTTGTTTGGTTTGTTGTTTTTTTTTCCACTCTGTTTTAACTTTTCTCCCACTCTGCCACCCCAGTGAATAAGCTGGGGGTGCTCAAGAATTTTAGAGAGGATGAAGCCAGGACAACTGACCCCAACTGACCGTAGGATGTTGTGCTCAGCAATAAAACCTTAAGGAAAAGAGGAGGAAGGGGATAGTTTGTAGCTGTATTATTTGTCTTCACAAGCAACTGTTACATGTGCTGACACCCTGCTTCCCAGGAATTAGCTGGACATCTTTCTGCCAATGGAAAATAGGGAATAAATTCCTCATTTTTCTTTAATTGCAGCTTTGCTTCACATGTTTAACTGTAACTCAACCCATGAGTTTTTTCTCACTTTTTCCGTTTCCATTCTCTCCGCCATCCCACTAATTGAGTGACCCCATCACTCAATTCACAGAAGAAATTCTAGAACTAAAAAAAGTTACAGAAGAGCAAAAGAATAATTAATTAATGCATCAGATGCCTACCACCTGAGAAGGTAGTAAATAGGCAGCTAGAAGAAGTGGTGAATGTGGGTATATACTTTAGATAAATGTCCACACAATTCATAATTTTATCATGACTAAATAAGGAATAGTAATTCATGGCTTCTTACCACTTAGAAAGATTGCATTATGTTTAATTTGATAGACTGAAAGCAAATCAAAATAGTGTTTTTTCCATCCCAATTTCAATTAGATTAGTTAACACATCACTGGATGACGTGTATGTGAAAAGCATAAATTGTTTTCAAATTTATGAGATGGTAGTGTTTTTTCATTATTATTTATAAAACTATAAATGGCTATTAAATGCTATGATCTAGATACTAACTTCATTTAGGAATCATGTTCAGAAGCTGAGATGACACATCAGATATAGACTATTTACTATACTATCTATCGCAATATTTTTTATTAACCACTGTTGGAGACAGTACATGAGATTAGATGTAGTAGACAGACCTTTCACCTGTACCATAATATAAATTGTCATAAATTTATGTACTCATAAGCCTGAGGTATTACATACATTAAACATAGTCCATAGGAAGTGACAGATACTCATTTAGGTTTCTCTGCTAACCTATGTTAACTTTAGGTTAATATCTACAGTTGGCTTGCATGAATACTTCTCAATGATTTGCATTAGAAACACTTTCTGTTTGTGCAAAAAAAGAGGTAATTGTCCATGATGTACACGCAAATATTCCATATATGGAGAAGACCAGAATATACAATGTTTAAGGTAGATGTAATTATTTAAAGTTATTTTAGAATCCTCTTTCCTCACTTAGTTGTGCCATGCACATATTAACACATTATTTGTGCTTTTACAAAACTAAAATAATATTTATAGCATTCTGACTGGAAACCTGTAGCATGTAAGTCCACTCCTCTCTTAAAATATGTGATAAAGTGCATATTATTAATTTCTAAGTAATCTTGACTCAATAGCCCTTCATAGAATCACACATACTCAAATAAAAAACAAAACATAACAAACCAAAACACCACATCATTTTCTTCCAGACCTCTCACATTTCACTAATAGGTCTTATCAAAGTGCTGTGCTTGTTCTGCTAGTATCTCACCACATGTTGTATTAAGATGTTGCTGTTTCAGATATTTAAAAGCCTTGCTTCAACACTCTGCCAAGATATGCCATGAATGTCAGAGTACTTTAAATCAAAACAGAAAACTGACTTGTTTTTCCCTTTGCTTTCCATCATTAGCTTGATACTGGCAATCTGTGTTATTAATTATTGTACATCTTTCATAAAGCACCTTGAGATGTCTTGCTGAGATAAGATACTATGTTCTATAAACGGTAGTTGTTCTTTTTATCCATTCAGAAATTAATCTAAAGTACAATAGAACAAAGTCTTTCAAAATTTCCTTCAAGTATAGCACATTTAATATATTTTAATACCATAATGCAGATTCTAGAATCTGCAGGATATAGTTTACAGGTCACGGAAGCTTTACAACTGTGCCTTCAAAATAACTATATGATCATAGTGATTTACAACAATCTTGCATATCTTTATTTAGGTACAACCAACCACATAAAGAGAAGAACAGAGGAGATTTAGACTTAAGATTTCTGTTATCATTCATTCTGTTAGCATGAACTTCCTAGACATAAGATTTGCACCATATGTTACTGTTTTAGCATAGAGGGACTAATGAGGAAGGCAGATAGCTAAACCTAAGAGGACAGTTACAAATCAGGATAATTTCTTCAAGGAAGAAAATTCTTTGACACTGCTGAGCTATTTTAATACTCTGGTGAAAAAAACATGGGACTTCAAAGAACATCTGAGACACTAACAGTTTATTTTAAAATGAGATTAGCTGCAGTTTTGAGATATTTGGATTACCTTTGGCATTAGAGCCAATGACATTCTTAACGACACTATTTTAAAAATGTACTTTGTCTAGTTTCACTGTGATTTAGGCTGCTTGTTAATACAAGTAGTTTTCTACAGCAGGAAAATCTCAAACAGAAAAAAGAGGCCTAGAGATGGTGGAAGCAAGGACAGGTAGTCTGGGAGGAATACAGAGAAACTGTCCAATGAGACAGGGATCTGATTAGGAAAGCTAAAGCCCTGATAGAATTCAATCTGGCCAGGGACATCAAGGGCAACAAGAAAAGCTTCTATGGATAGATCAATGATAAAAAGAAGAATAGGGAAAATACGGGCCTCCTCCGGAATGAAACAAGAGACCTTGGGGTCTCATGGGATATGGAGAAGGCTGTGATACTCAAAGACTTTTTGCCTCAGTCTTCATCGACAAGTGCTCAAACCACACTGCCCAAGTCACAGAAGGCAAAGGCAGGGAATGGGAGAATAAAGAACCACCCACTGTGAGAGAAAATCAGGTTTGAGAACACCTAAGTCTCCATTTAAGGCTCAGGGCAAGCCTAGGGAGCAGGATTTTCTCTCTATTGTCCCCTACCCTCCCAGGGGAGGATTTAAAAAAAAAGCAAATAGAGAAAAAGATGCTTCGCACAAGGTTGGAAGTTAAGACTGTAACAAGTTTAATGAAAAACAACAGGCGAAAGGAAAAAGGGAATTAATAAGGGACAAAGGATATTCAACTATATATAAAACCCATTCTCAGTAGTCCTGAGTGGAAGTGTCCGAGCAGTGCCTCGTGGACGCTATAACCGCTGTAACTCGTCACCAGGGACCGCAGTGGTGCCGGGAAGCAGATGGTGGTGGCTCCTGCAGAAAGCGGTGGGTGCTGCCGAGCACGTGGAGGTAGGTCCAGCTGTGCCAAAATGCGATAGGAAGCAGCCCAGAAAACCAGGAAAAGCCCGCTAAAACCTCAGGCCTCCTTGGTATTTTATAGACTGTGGCCGGAAAGGAGAGGGAACAGTACTGATCTCGGACCACCCAGGGTCCAACAGACACTACCTGTCCTTCCCTTTCAGGCTGTTAATCCTTAAATGATAACATTCCACCCCTTGTTCCATACCATTTCCTGCCACAGTCAAGTCCACTTCACCAAGTTAAGGACTGTCTCTATTCAGCAATCTGTGGGGTCCAGGTTGTAGGTCTTCATTCACCTTGGTAGTCTATCAGGATGGAAGAGATGGTATAGAGTACATCAGAGTCCGTGTGTACACGTTGTGGGTTTATCCTGGAACTCTTGGATGCCACATTTCTATCTGGATAGAAGAAAACTTAAAAACAACTTATCACTACTATACAGTACGGTATATTACATAACACACCTGGTTGCATAGGATAAGAGTGAGGTACTCAAAGACTTTTTGCCTCAGTCTTCATGACAAGTGTTCAAACCACACTGCGCAAGTCACAGAAGGCAAAGGCAAGGGATGGGAGAATAAAAAACCACCCATTGTGAGAGAAAATCAGGTTCGAGAACATCTAAGGAACCTGAAGGTGCACAAGTCCATGGGACCTGATGACATTCATCGACAGGTCCTGGGGAAACTGTCAGATGAACTTGCTAACCCACTATCCACCATATTTGAGAAGTCTTGCAGTCTGGTGAAGTTCCTGACTGGAAAAAGGGAAACAGTGTCCTTCAAGAGGAAAAGGCACTACTGGAGAGAGTCCAGCGTAGAGCCACTAAGATGACGAGGGGACTGGAACATCTTCCATATTAGGAAAGGCTGAGAGAGATGGGTCTGTTTAGCCTGGAGAAGAGGAGATTGAAGGAGGATCACATTGATGCTTAAAACTATTTAAAGGGTGGGTGTCAGGAGGATGACACCAGACTCTTCTAGGTTGTGCCCTGGAACAGAACAAGGTGCAGGTTGGACACAGCTTTGGGCAACCTGGTCTAGTCGGATGTGTCCCTGTTCATGGCAGAGGGGTTGGACTAGGTGATCTTTAAGGTCCCTTCCAACCTAAATCATTCTATGATTTCATGAAAATGGACAATTTTCACAATTGTTGCCTAGACATTGCTAAGCAGCAGTGGACAAGCATAAGAAGAAGTGATTACAATATCCTGAATGTAACTGAAACATTTCCTACTTAGTATCAGATCTAGCCTCAGGACAAGCTTGGTTGTTAATGACTATTTTGTCATTAAGTATGGGATGACCATACATGAAAAAAAGTACTTTTTATAGTGAAGGTGTCAACCAGGACAACGTTCATCACTGTAAGCCCGCACACAATTTAAAGACTAAAACTGACAAGGCTGGGATCCTGATGAAAAGGAAGGAACATTTTATTTCTTTCTTGCTACCTATTTTTCATTCCTCAACAGTACATGGTCATAAAGTGAAAAATATCACTTGTAACATCAAGGACACAGAGTTGAACCTAATGATATAACAGAACTGACTGGGCACTGATCGACTCAGCAGTTTATCCATATCTCTCATGATTTCCAGGCTCGAGATTAATCTGCACTTTATTTTGCCATTGCATCTTGCAAATGCTCCCAAAAGTATGTGTAAAACACAGGCTGAGGGCTTCAACAGCAAAAGAGATAAAAAGTGTGACAAAAGGTAAAACAGTAGAGCAGTAGCATTTCAATGTGATATCAATTAAAGCATACATTGCATTTTCATTTTCATAATAGTCAGAACACACTGAAGATTTGACTAATTTTTCCTTTACCCTTTGCTCATTACAGCTTGTTATGTCATTAGAGTTATGGAATCTCAGTTCCCTATGAGGATGATGTGATATCTTGTAAAACTTGTACACCTCCAAATGCCATTTTTTGCAAAAATTATACTCATGTTGAAGATACTTAAGCAGATGAAATGTGATGACATTTCCCAAAACAAGGCTTTTATGAAAGAACTAATTAACATTTATTTATGTTCATTTTCTTACAACTACTTCTTTTCTCTGTGAAGGAACTGTAAGTGGTAGTTCAAAAGAATCTTGATATCAAAGCTAACATTTGAAATGACTGGTAAGCCATGTGTACTTAACAAGCCCTTGTGATATACTTCGCTATGCAGCTATCTCACAGAATATTTGATTTCAAAAGGAAATAATGAGCCTCAGTGCATTTCATGTAACTTCTGGTAAGAAGACATATTTTGATGTCTATTTTAAATTGAACTTGAAGATCTGAATACTGGTTCACTTAATAGCATAACTGTGTTTCTAACCTGACAGTTAAAAATAAATGATATTATTGATTAGAATGAAAATACAAATGTTAACATTTCTTACTTTCTGACTCTGTTCTCTTTAGCCTATCATTTCTATTTTATCACAGATGTTTCATTATAGTGCAGATAGAGCTAATACTGAATAAATAAATTTTCTTGCAATAAAATCTCAATTATGTAACATTTTTAAGTGAACCTGGACCTTATACTAATGACAGATAAGAATATCCTTTAAAGAGGATCATCCTTTACTTTCACATCTGCAAGTGCTAAGAGGTTTAAAATTGGTTCTGTACACCATATAAAAATAAGCATTCAGTCTTTCCTCATAGTTTCTTGTGTACCAATCCAGCAATACAAACCTGAAAAGCTCCACATTTACCAATTTTAACTAGTTGAGAAGTAAATATTTCTATGAAAAGAAAATACGTAATGGACTCATATTTGCCACCTTGGAGATGCTGTGAAGATACATTTACATTTTCCTCAGTGCTCAGCTGGAACATTCCTGCAATACAATAGCCAATGCTCGATCTACCATGTGTTGTGTTACTATCTGGATTTAAATTATTATTCACTACACTTCCAAAGGTTATATGTCACTGCAAGTTCATGTGTGAATAAGAATAAAAAATTCAGGATGCAATAATTATGCATACTGAACTGTAGCTAGCACACGTTTCTGATGATATATAGCTGCAAAACGAATGGACTTGGATTTTTTTTTAACATCTATCACAAAATCACAGAATGGTAGGGGTTGGAAGGGACCTCTGAAGATCACCTAGTCCGACCGCCCCTGCCATGGGCACGGACACATCCCACTAGACCAAGTTGCTCAAAGCCTTGTCCAATGTGGCCTTGAACACTTCCAGGGAGAGAGCATCCACAACTTCCTTGGGCAACCTGTTCCAGTGTCTCATCATCCTCACAGTAAAGAATTTATTCCTAATATCTAGTCTAAATCTACCCTTTTACAGTTTAAAAACATTGCCTCTCATTCTATCGCTACCTGCCATTTTTAAAAGTCCCTGCCCAGCTTTTCTGTAGGACCCCTTCAGGAACTGGAAGGCTGCAATAAGGTCTCCCTGGAGCCTTCTCTTCTCCAGACTGAACAGCCCCAACTCTCTCAATCAGTCCTCATGGGAGAGGTGCTCCAGCCCTCTGGTCATCTTTGTGGCCCTCCTCTGGACCCACTCCAACAGCTCAATGTTCTTATATTGGGGGGCCCAGAGCTGGACGCAGCACTCCAGGTGGGGTCTCACCAGAGCAGAGTAAAGGGGCAGAATCACCTCCCTTGCTCTACTGGCCACACTTCTTTTGATGCACTCCAGGATGTGATTGGCATTCTGGGCTGCAGCACACGTTGCCGGCTCATGTTGAGTTTGTCATCGACAAACAACTCCAAGTCCTTTTTCTCAGGTCTGCTCCAAGCCATTCTCCGCCCAGCCTGTATTTGTGCTTGGGATTGCCTCTACCCAGGTGCAGAACCTTGCACTTGGCCTTGTTGAACTTCATGAGGTTAGTATGGGCCCACCTCTCCAGCCTGTACAGGTACAGCCTATACAGGTACAGCCTGTACATCCTCTCTGGATGGCATCCCTCCCTTCCAGGGTGTCAACTGCACCACACAGCTTGGTGTCATCCACAAACCTGCTTAGGGTGCACTCGATTCTACTGTCCATGTTGCTGTCAAAGATGTCCAACAGTACTGCTCCCAGTACCAATCCTTGAGGAACACCACTCATCACTGGTCTCCATTTGGACATTGAGCTATTGACCGCAACTCTCTGAGTGTGACCATCCAGCCAATTCCTTATCCAGCAAGTGGTTCATCCATCAAATCCACACTTCTCCACTTTTGTGACCAGTATGTCACGTAGGACAATGTCGAATGCTTTGCACAAGTCCAGGTAGATGACGTCAGTTGCTCTTCCCTTATCCACTGAAGCTGTAACTCCATCATAAAAGGTCACCAAATTGGTGATGCACGATTTTCCCTTGGTGAAGCTGTGTTGATTACCATGAATCACCACATCCTCATTCCCCCCCTGCCTTAGGAGAGCCTTCAGGAGGATCTATTCCATGATCTTCCCAGACACAGAGGTGAGAAGGACTATCTGATAGTTTCCTGGGTCTTTCTTTTTCACAGAATCACAGAATGTTAGGGATTGGAAGGGACCTCAAAAGATCATCTAGTCCAACCCCCCTTTTTTTTACCCCTTTTGAAAATGTGGGTAATGTTTCCCCTTTCCTAGTCATCAGGAACTTCACCAGACTGCCATTACCTTTCAAATATGATGCATAGTGGTTTGGCAACATCAACTGCCAGATTTCTCAGGACTCGTAGATGGATGTCATCAGGTCCCATGGACTTGTGCACCTTCAGGTTCTTTAGGTGGTCTAGAACCTGATCTTTGCTTACACTGGGCAGATCTTCCTTCTCCCAGTCACTACCTTTGCCTTCTGTGACTTGGGCAGCATGGCTAGAGCCCTTGCCAGTGAAGACCAAGGCAAAGAAGTCATTCAGCACCTCAGCCTTCTCCGTGTCCCTTGTGACCAGTTCACCATTTTCCTTCCAGTCAGGGCCTACATCTTCCCTAACCCTCCTTTTATCACTGATGTATCTATAGAAATTTTCCTTGTTCCCTTTTATATCCCTAGCTAGATTTAATTTCACCTTTGCTTTACCTTTTCTAACCTGATATCTAGCTGTTTGGGCAACCTCTTTATAATCCTCCCAGCTAATCTGTCCTCGCTTCCCCACCCTATAGATCTTCCTTTTGAGCCCAAGTAAGTCCAGGAGCTCCTTGTTAATCCATGCAGGCCTTCTGGCATTCTTGACTGCCTTCCTCCTTCTTGGGATGCACTGCTCCTAGACTCAGAGAAGATGGTTCTTGAATATCAACCAGCTTTTTTAGGCCCCTTTTCCTCCAGGGCTTTATTCCACAACACCTTGCCTAGCAAGATCACATAGGAACATGTCCAGGCAGGTTTTGAATTTCGTCAGAGAAGGAGACTCTGCAACCTCTCTAAGCAGCCTAGTTCAGTAGAGATTTTTTTTTTCTTAGGTAGAAGTTGAACCTTCTGTGTACTGGTTTGTGACCACTGCTCCTTGTCCTGTTGCAGGGTACAACCTAGAAGAGTCTGGTCCCATCCTCCTGACACCCACCCTTTAGATAGTTTTAAGCATCAATGTGATACCCCTTCACTCTTCTCCAGACTAAACAGACACATCTCTCTCAGCCTTTCCTCATATGGAAGATGTTCCAGTCCCCTCATCATCTTAGTGGCTCTACACTGGACTCTCTCCAGTAATACCCTGTTTTTCGTGAAATGGAGAGCCCAGAATTGGATGCAGTATTCCAGATGTGACCTCATCAGGGCAGTGTAGAGTGGGAGGATAACCTCCCTCAACCTACTGACCACACTGTTCTTAATGCACTCCAGGATGCTATTGGCCTTCTTAGTCAGGAGGGCACATTGCTGGGTCATGATCAGCCTGTTGTCTACCAGGACTCCCAGGTTCTTTTTCCCCTGAGCTGCTCTCCATTAGATCAGCCCCCATCCTGTACTGATACATGGGACTTTTCTTCCCCAGATACAGTACGCTACACTTGCCCTTTTTGAATTTCATTAAGTTCCTCCCGACGGAACCTTCCAGCCTGTTCAGATCAAGCTGAATGGCAGCACATCCTTCTGGTGTGTCAGCCACTCCTCCCAGCTTTGTATCATCATCAAATTTGCTGACAGTACACTCTGTCCCATCATCCAGGTCATTGATGAATATATTCACCAAGCACAGAGAGTTGTGATGAATGGAACTAAATCCAGTTGGCGACCAGTCACAAGCGGTGTTCCCCAGGGCTCTATCCTGGGGCCAGCCCTGTTTAACATCTTGATCAA
>NW_010175501.1:0-15782 GCF_000695765.1 Mesitornis unicolor
CCTAACGTTCTGTGATTCTGTGATTCATTTGTGGGGATTTTCCATTGAGTTTAGTGGGTTTTCTTTGTTTGGTTTTTTCTTTAAGTTATGCATGGGTAAGTCCCTGCCCAGGGAAGAAGCGAAAGATGAGACACTACATCCTGGCGGCACACTGGTTTGGGCCCTGACTGAGCTGTCCCCCAGCACCCCACGTGGTTCCTGCATCCCCCTTGCCCTAGCCCTGTTTTGATTAACACTCAGTTTAAAAGGAAGATGTTTTATTGTCTCCTTACTCCTCCCTGCAAAGGCAAGGCAGCCATTGTAACAGGAGCAAAAGATGATAATTTGACTTTCAAGAGCAAAGCTCACAACCACTGCTGCCAGAAATCGATCTGAGGCTCCACCACCTGCTCCAGATGGGCTTTCCTTCCAGAACATGAATAATCCTCTGCAAAGTAATGGCACTATTCATCTCGCGAAAGTTCCTCACAGGCTTAAATCCCTCGCTGAACAGGAGCCCACGTGTTCAGCTGCATTCTCAGTAAATTAAAATTCAGCTTGTTCTTTTTCTAAAGAAAAACAGAGAGTATTGATCGATAAAATTACCAAAAGTTTTATGGCAGCTGGTTTTCTCAGTAATAGAGCAACCACTCCTCAGACATGGTTTAACGCATAATCTCCAGATCAATATAACTTTTGATTTATAAATAATGATTTTAAAAAGGAGCAAGGACAAATATGCTTGAGAAAAAGTAAATACTTTCTTCGAAGGATACTTCCAGTATAATCCTCCCAAAACAAAGACTGCGCATTTCAAAGGCTGCGTACAGAAACCAACAAAGAATTTATTATCTAACAAAGTTGAAGATTCATCTTCATCATTACCATGTTCCAACTCCTCTATTCTGCAACTCTTCTTCTGTACTCTTCAGTACGTGACTGTCTCAATGGTGTTTGCTAAGTATTCACTTCTCGTAACTCCAGAATCCCTTTTTTCCAAATAAAAAGTTATCCCCTAGAGATACCACTTTTCTCAACACTTCCACACAAAGTATTTCCTTACTACAAATGTTACGTTTATTACGGAGCCTTTCCTAGGCATGAAAAACACAGGTCAGAGAGGATTATAAATCCTATCACCTGACAATTTTTTCAATTACTGTGCATGTTAAAACGATGCTACCACAAATAGGTTGCAAGAAATATGCTGGAAAATCTATTAACTTACTGTAAATTTATTTAAGTTGAGAATTCACGCCTTGCAGAATTTTACCATTAGTCCTGGAAATTAGTTTATTGCTGAACAGGGAGGGCAGAGCCCATGAGGGTCATTTCAAAGACGTAGTGCACCATGGCCTGTCTAAGGAGGCCCCAGTCGAGGTAGTTAATGTGTTAGTGAGTCTTTGAGTAAGGACTTGCATGCTTCCTTCTACAGAGATATTCTGCTGAATAAGAAAAGGCATCACCTTTTTCTAAACCTTCATATTGCTTCTCCTCCCTTCCACAGTCTCCTCTTGCGGCAGAAGCACTGACATATTTGAGAGGTTACAACGATGTAAGTACAATTAATCAGTTGCTTTGGGAAGCAACATCTGAATTTTTTTATATCCATTGAAAAAAACCAGGGGAGAGAAAGTTCAGGTTCAAATACAGAGACTTCTGGTCCAAAGGCAACTGCTTTCCACTGCTGTTCCTGCCAGGAAGAGTATTTTCCCTTGAAAAACTATTCTTTGTTGATGACTTGTCAAGAATCAAGAAATTCATTTCCTGTGAGGTCTGCACTTAACTGACTGGCTCAGGCACATCAGAGACGGATCCGTCTTGATAACAGAGTAACGGGAGATTTTACAGCCTCTAGAGACGGAAAGAAGAGTCAGCCCATTTTCTGCTATTTGAATTGGTCATTTCCTGTTTGTCCTCTGGAGACATATACGAAGGAGAACTCACAGACTGTCAGTGCCCACCACAGCTCAGCCACTGCCCAGCCTCCCACACGAGCAACAGGAAAGGGATGGAGGGGTAAAGGAAAGCAGTTAAACAGTGACAGCCCAGAGTTATGCCTACATTCTCACCGTGGCTCTGGAAGTCCACGGGACTTTGTTATTTTGATCTGACCTACATGGTAGTAGAAAGCTCAGATCTGGGTTCGGATCTCCCTCACCCAAGCTGTAGCCAAGTTCAAGCAGCCTGCAGCACCGTGGCACAAAGAAGAGCCCTGGTAAAGGTAGAAAGGGAGACCTGCATGCCTGTGTCTGGCACTAGGAACAAATTCGGCTCTCAGCATGGATGAGGAAGGGGTGAGCATCCTCTCTGCAGACAGTATCCCTTTTTGTAACAAAGTACATTTTCCTGTTGGAAGTAAATAGCATTCTTCAACACATACCCTCACTTCTCTTCAAAGTTTTCAGCTTTTCATACAAGACCCAAGGACTTTCCTGAAGGTGCCCCAGAGCAGCCTCCCTCTGAGTTGGGCCATAAAGGGCAAAGCATGGGGCAGTTTTGCCGTAGCTGATGGGCAGTCTGTGCCCCTTCATCTACGGTTGACCTAAGCCCCTTTAGTGAGACCTGCACCCTCTTTCCATCACCTAATGGAGGGACCTTTGCAGGCAGGGAAGAAGCTGGGGCCAGGAGAAGAGCAAAGATGTTCTGTCACATCGCTGCATCCATGAGAGCCTTCCTGGAAAATACACTCAACTGTGGCCACATTGCAACGCTGCAGCCACCCTCCTCATGTGATTTTTCATTACAAAACACTTCATGGACTCCCTTTGTCTTCAGAGCAGACGTGGAAAGCAAGTGAGCAAAGTCGACAACATCATGGGCACAGAGCGGGGCTGCTTGGCATGGCGGGCACAGCAAAGGCAGAGTGGAAACGCTGCCAGTGAGCAGACAGGGCGGACTTGCTCTGATGCAAAGGCAGACACTTCTCCTCAAACACAGGTCCATTCACTGTGACAGACTTTGGAAAAGCTCCCCCTGACTTCCAGAAGCAACAGATCAAAGCAGATCCAGGCAGACACGGACCCAGCGTTTATCTAAAGCAGACAAAGTTGGGCACAAAGCACTCCTTTAATTTTTTCCTCGCACACAGCAGCCCGCTCTGCTATTGTGAAGCCCAAAGTTGCTCTGCAAACCTTCCTCCTCTTTCTGCTACCAATTTGATGGCATTTTACATGCCCAAGAAATCTAAACTGCAATAAAAACACAGCAACAAAACCAAAGCTGGCTATGGAAAAAACAGTTCCTGCCCAGGGTGGCTGTGCACAAAGTATGTTAAAAGCTGTCTGGAGCAAGAGCCATTAAAATCTGCAAACATGCAGCTCCCTGCTAACTCCCTCTGGACACCAACCCCTCCTGGGCCCAGATAAAGAGCCCATGGATGCCAGGGCTGCAGAATCTCCCCATAAACACTTTCATTTTAAGCCAGTTTAACTGGAAAAAGGTCAAGACCAGTAAGATCACAACATGTGTTATCGCTTAAACAAAGTTAGCAGCTATCAGTTAAACAAAGACCACTTAGACACAAACCAAACCGAAGATCCTCTGTCTTTCAGGCGCCCAGATGAATCTCTAATACTCTACTAAGCCTCTCTGTTTTATATGCAGTCTCCATGACGTCTGCACTGTCTGCTTTTTTTAATTGCACGTGAATGAATTAACTATCCAAGTAAGTAAACTACAACTTGAAAAAAATGGGTAACAACACAAAAAGCTACAAGTGTTATCTACATCCCTGCTGCCCAGAACAACTGCGGTGTTTCTGATTTCCTATCATCAATGACCATCTAAATCATTGCCCCATTAGTAGAGACAGCCAATAGACTATTTTTTCTCCCCTGAAAGCTCAAATAGACATACCTATTAAACACGCATTTAATGAGAAAACTTGCACTTTGCATGGTGAATGTTTTTCGTACCATGTCATCTTAGGTATATAAATACAGTCAGGATTCAAACTGGTGTATTCTGCACTCCAATAAATAGCATTTTGTAGCAAAGTTTCACCTTTGATAAAGACTGAATCTATTCCCAGCTGCTAGAATTGCTCTCACATCTTGCACAATCTGTTGTTTTCCTGAAGTCTCAGCTTTGGACAGAGCGGATTACATAAAGACCTGAGTTTACAATTAAAAACCAAAACAATCCAGCCCTCGCTGCTGTGGGAAAAAGCTTGAAAATGTGACCGGTAGTGCTGGAAGACAATAAAAGAAAATTAAGGAAAACCTCACAACATGTCCTTTTTCAAACTTACCGATTTTAATGGCAATCACATTGTTCTTTGGATTTTAATCATGATTTTGTAATGCCCCGGGGTTATGGGAACTGAAAACCATGTGCTTCCACTCAAATGAGACAGCAAAACATTTTGGAAATTCATCTTTCTGATTAAGACACTCATGGTCCATCCTAATCACTGAATTAAAAATTTACCGAAGTCTCAGAGAGACTTACTAGCTTAAGCTACAGGCAAAGTGCCACAGAAATCTCAGGTCCCAGTGTCCCCCCCCAGAACACTGGGGTAACCACACACTGATTTGGGGGAGTCCCAGCCTTTACCCTTATAAATTAATAAAGCAGACCAGTTTTGAAATATGGGGGTCTTACTCTTCCCCATTTCCCAACTGGCACACAATTGAAACCCTAGACCTAACAAGCAGCGGAGAAGCACAAGATGCGATGTCAAACGACCCCAGACCACAAATTATTCCTCCCAGATGCAGCACTGGAAATCCAGACGCATTTTCCGCACAGGCAGAGCGGTGCTGGAGCCGGGAGGGCACAGCCCCTGCAAGGGCTGCCCACTGGGCAACGGATGGCAGTCCCTGAAAACAGCCAGATTTCAGCATTCACCTCCAGAGTCAGGAAAGGAAAATGAAGAAGAAAAAGCTAATTTCCTTTGCTCCTGCATGAATTATTAGCTACAGATCCTGTCCTAAACAAAGCGTTTCCTCTGGCCTAAGCAGCATAAAAGCCATGTGCAAGGCAGTCCCAGCCTGGACGGGGGACACCTCCCCACCAGCATCTGCATCTCCCAGGTGGCGGAGGGGAGGAAGCCCGGCATGGTGGCTCCCACAGCACCATCCTCTGCCAGAGACCTCTGCCAGAGACCTCTGCATGGCCACTGCCAGCCGTTCGTTGTACTGAGATTGGATAGAGGAGGGTGGAGAGGGAAGACAAAGTATTTGCAAGTTTATTTAATTTTTGGTGTTTTGCTAAAACCACATAAACAAACAGAGCATCACTTCCATTCCTTCCCTGTGTAAGGGGACTGGGAATCCCCGCAGCTGGTTTCTTAACATATGCATCTGCTCACAAAGCTTTTCCGTCCATCAAGAAAGTGAACTAGACAGTAACATCGGCTAGATGATAGGAAAAAAAGCAAACAAGCAGAGGCTAAACTGCTTCTCACCTCTCACATTCCCGTGCAAACCCACTTCTGCAACACTCCACTCTTCTTCCAGCCCAGGTCTGAAATTTTAAAGCCCTGACAGCAGAGAGAATTAGGCTGGATTTATTGCAGACACCTCCTCTGGACACTTGTAAAGCAATCGGAGAGTACCTAATGGATTTAGGATTTAGCTAAATTGGTGCAACACAATAAAGAGATTAAGAGCATCATCAATCACAAATGGTTGAGTTAGTAAATCCTTAAATAGCTACCAACCATCAGCAAGGTCCAAGAGTAACAACCAAGCAGGGAAAAAGAGGAGCAGAAACACAAGGCAGAGGTTGAGGTTTCTTCCAGTAGAGCCTGGAGAAAGTATCTATGGAGCCGCATGGGGCAGCTGGCATCACAGAGACGCAGAGCTGCCCTCGCACTCCTGCTAGCCAGCACCCACCTGACGCATCCTTAGTGAACACCATGGAGACACCTCATTTCCCATGCGCGTACCACCAGCAGCAGCATCTGCCTGCAACAGCTAAGGAGCGCTCCCCTCCATTTTTAATGTGGGAAGACTGTGAGGCATTTGGTCCAAGCTCATCTGTATAGGAAAGAAAACTCACTACATTCTTCTAATACTGGTGATTTAAATTTAGAAAATGTATTCAAAGAGAATAAACAAATTTAAAATAGCACATTGCTGGGTGCAGACCCATTCCCACAGGTGAACATCTACATAACTATTTCCAGCCAAGATCTTGTAGGATCATCTCAAAGCCTTGCTTGACCTCACCACATAGTCAAAACACTACATGAGGCTGACTCCAAGAGTTTAATGCGCTCTCGAATATCCAGGGTCTTTCTGAAGCTCTGCAAGGTACCCTTTTTTTCTGGCTTTCACTGCATATTGCTATATGCTTCCCAGAGCCCTCTTCTCCTCCTGCAGAGGAGTGGCTTACACAGCAGCCTCTGCTGCCACCAGTTCTCCTCCAGCTGGGCAGAGACAGGGTCCAGCGAGGGCTTTGGGCAGTAGAAAGTGATTCAGCTCAGGGAAGCTACAAGCAGCAAACTCCATCAGCACTTAAACAGCTCAGCACCAACTTGCGCTGGCTGCAACGCCTTCCAGCCTAACT
The DNA here is from genome assembly GCF_000695765.1 of Mesitornis unicolor. Lineage (NCBI taxonomy): Eukaryota > Metazoa > Chordata > Aves > Mesitornithiformes > Mesitornithidae > Mesitornis > Mesitornis unicolor. Next base: position 6,496 of record NW_010175501.1, read on the forward strand.
TCCAAGAAAAGACTCATGGAACAGGTTTGTCATAAAACTGTCTTTTTTACAGTCCAGGAAAAAACATGCACCATATTCTGGTTTCGTGTTCACAGAGGCTCTACGCAAGAGCAGAGCCAGCCTCTTAGCAACCCATCAATCATGCTCCTTCCTGTGCCATTTGTTTCTGAGCAAACAGAACTGCTAACAACCTCCATTCTCCCTGAAACTGCACATCTTTAGTTCCAAGAAGCCCTATACTATTTCTATTAGTCCTTACCAATATATAAGCTATCTTCATTTTGGAAGCAGCCATCCATATTTCACAGCTTCAGAATAATTATTTTTCAAACAAGCTGCAATGAAAGGTTTCCCCCGTAACATACCCACTTCCACATGAGAACACAAGTATCCAAATATTTTGGCTATTAGAATTATATAATAATAACCTAGCCTATTGCTTCATTTTGTACCAAATTTAGTGAGGCTTCCAGGCATTTACACCGCCAGCAGTCCTTCCCTTACAGTAAAATCTTTTTTATTGACAATTCAATCATGTCAGGTTCGGAACAGTAGACGCACTGATTTGATCAGCTATCATTGGATTTACAATATATAAATGACAGCACCATATCTGGCCCTCCTCGCAAGCAGCTGCCTTTTATCGATTTATATTTCTACTAGCAAGGAAGAAAAATTGCAGCACAATGTAGTGGTATAGTCTCAGATCAATACCAATTTTTTTCTTAATGACACAAAGGCCAAGATAAGGACAGCATAAGTCAAAGCCAGACAGATCAAATTTGCCCAATATCCCTTTCAATTACTGAGGTACCTACACAGGGATATGTAACATTAAAGCCAAGGGGAACATTATCAAAACGCTTTAAAATTACAACAGGCTTACAAGGTTTCCCAATGTCCCCTCTGGCCCTGGGAATCATGATGGAGAACTCAGGGCTGCCTGGCTGCACGGGCAAGTGCACTGCCTTGCCAGCCCTCGATGCCTGCAGACTGAGACTTCCTGGAGAGCGCATAAGACCAACCCCACTGCCAGGAGGTGAGGGACTCTGGCAGTCGTGGTTAGCAATGTTTGCTCCACAGGCACACCTTTGGTGGTACCCAGCACATCAGGGCACTGGTGCAGAGTCCCTGGTGTGCTGGGTACCACAGAAGCATCACCGATGCAAATAAAAGGATGGGGCAAAAAAGCAGCAAATAGGATTTGAGTATTCCTCCTAGCTCTTCTCTTCAGGTTTAATCCTTTTCTTCTGATAGCTGGGGGGGGCAGGGCAGCCATCATGGTGCACCATGCCACCTCCCCACCCCTTGGTAAACGATGCAGCTACCCCCAGGCATCATCCCAAGGTGACCAAGGAAGAGGGACTGCAAGTATGCACTTGTTCAGACACTGATGCCACATCACCTATAGGATCGTGTGTTTAACCTGACAGCAGGAGAAGCCCATCTGATGATGTGCTCCTCTTCCCAGGACACCGCACAGCCTGGGCAGGCACTATGCAGCTCAAACATTTCCAGCCACTGCATGAAGTGCACAGGCTTTTCATTTGAGCTTTTCAAGATAATGCATCTCTCTTTCAAGGTCCAACTCATCAACAACAGAACACTCCTAATTATTCCAGTTGTGCCAACATTTCATAAATTCAGTCATTGCTTAATGAGAAGTTATGAGCAAGCCTTTTCTTCATTAACTCTTCTGCAAGGCACAGGAACAGAAACTTCACAGCCTAAACCCTCCACGCTTCAGCAGCTTAAATTCCCATTCTTAATTGGCAGCTGGAAAGCAGGGCTGTGGTGATTGATAAGTCTTCTTTACTCCGAGTTTTGATAATTACAAGTTCTGTGTGGCTCATGATTAATCTATTTGCACCATATGAATTACAAACCCAAAAACATTTGCAAATGAAAATTCACACAGTAGCTCAAGCACAGGCAACGTGACAGTGAAGTGGGTGATGAAGTACAAATCAGCTCAAGGCTGCAGTTGAAACAACAGTGCCTGAGATCATCCCTGAAATCTAGTCTGGGAGAATAAAAAAAAAACCAAACAGGTTGTTTAAAGTTTTCTTCCTACTCGCTTTTTTCCTGGAGGCAGAAAAGGGCAAAAGCACTTAGATAATTATTAATTTATATGACCTTCATGTGTATGCATCTTCATCTCTTTAAAATGCATTTAGAGCAGCTGGTGTAAAAGCACCATTTAACCAAGGTGTGTGCATGTGCACACAGTTAACAAGAAAACACATTTTTAAAGAGGTGATTGGGAAGGAAATCAAAATCCTCTTGCTGATTATTCCTGTAAAATTAAATGCTCCTCTTCCAAACTGGTGCAGCCTTTTGAGTGTTGAGAGTTTGCACACAATGCTGACCATTGCAGGAAGAGAGGACCAGCTTCTGGTCACGGATCTCGGATGGAAGAGACCAGTCCTGGGGCACCTGCATGACATGGACAAGACTCTAGAGAAGGACAGGGGACCACTCTGCACCAACAGCCGATGCAGTGGGGCCCCCTTGGGTGCAAAGGACCCGGTGGTCCCACTGCCTGATGTCCCCACCAAAGCACATTCAGGACAGGCCAACCCCAGCATTTCACAGCACAACACGGCCATCGCTGTTCTGCTCCTTGTCCCAGTTCAGGTGCTGCCGTGTCCAGTGCTAAGATTTCCAAAGAAAAGTGGGAAATGGGACCTGGCTTCAGCAGGCACTGACAGCCTTCCCCAGAAACCCCAGAGACACAGGGATCAGCCACGTCTCTGACTTCTCTACCTGTGACCCAGCCTCGGTGCTCACCATAAACCCATCTGGAGATTACAGGCACCCATTTCCAACTGCTTTTTCAGCGAACAATTTCACTATAAGAGATGTAGCTTTGGGGTTTTTTTCCTCCCGTTCATTTCAAGATCATTACAATCCATCCCATAAATCGGAGTGTCCTTTTAGTGCAATTTCTCTGAAAAAAATACCATGCAGTGGTGAAACTTCATTTGGCAGTGGCTGCGTTCCAAAAGCAACTGGAAAATGTTACTTCCACTCTGAAAAACAAACACTGATGTTTAATTGCCTAAAAGGACAAGACAATTTCCAATTCTGTTGAGACATTAGTCTTTTGGAATAAATATTTATCGATACCTATATGCCACCTACTTAGCAATTTACTTTTTTAAAAAATATGCACATTTTAAAATGGGTTTACTTTTTCCTCCATCATTAAAAATGCAGGCTGCATTTCTCATTCATGAGGGTTTCACTTTAATCTGCCATCTCAGACAGTTTTGGTCTGCATTTGTGGTGAGGCCAGGCATGAGAAAAGTAAAACTTTGATTTTAGAAGAAAGATATTTAAAAAATGAAATAAACTCCAAGTCCTCCCACCAAGTTTGCCTCAGAGAATCTCACAAGTCCTTGTGGCAGCAGATGCAATTTGATTTGTCCAGCTTCTGGAACTGCTGCCCCAAACTCGGAGAAAAGGCATTAAGCCACTTTTACTATGTGCAAGACAGCTGAGGGCAAAGTGATGCCACTCACCGAAGGCTGAGGGAGCATGCATTTGTGTACCAAGCAGTTAATTCCCACAGGGCTGCACTGCAGGAAGAGTTGAACATTTATTAAAGATTTCATGTGATTTCTGGATTCTTCCTTTCCTATCCAGACTACCTATTACTAAAGTATAACAGATTAAAATTACAGCTAAAACAATTTATTAACTAATAAAACCACATTAAAACAACTAATAGCATTTTGCAAGAATCCTGGCTGGCCGATGATAAGAAATTTTAAAAAAAACCCCAAGCATGGAAGGCTGCAAAACAAGGCTACAAAGTGCAAGTTGAGACGGTCACATGAGGCAGAGCCAGGTCTTGGATTCACTCTCTTCCCTATCAGAAGACATCAGCCCATTTAACTTGGAGCCCAATTCCTAACCAATGCAGTCACCACATCGATCGCAGGACATCTGTGGCTGCCTACTTCAGAGCAGGAGGCACCAGAAATCAACCATCATGCAAGAAGATCTGCTTGATGTTTCCCAGTTGCATCCTTTTCTCCTCCACACCTGCTTCTGCCTTGCTTGTAGGGGAAGTGTCCACTTGACCCATGCCCAAGGTCACCCCAAACGTTTGGGCCCTTCCCTGCTCCTTGCTGTTTCTGCACCACTCCCCCAGGGTCTCACCTCAGAAGCCATGCAGAAGACTCTGCCTCATGGAATTAAAAAAAGCAGTGTGTCTTTCATGGTCTGGCAAAAAAAAGGAGGAAAAAAAAGCCTGACTCCTGTGTCGCCACAGGTCTGAGACATCATTCACCCACTTCGCTTTGACTGCGCCGTCATCAAGACCTTCTGAACATGACGGTGAACCTAACACTGCAGGATGGCAACTGTAGATCTACTGCATTTAGAAACAAATGTTTTGCAGTCTCACAGGAGGAATGTTGGGGTGATTTTTATCACCTACATGCTGAAGAACATCCAGGGCTAATAAGCTGCTAAAAGAGATGCTGGTAACTTGCCTCAGCAGGCATCTCTTCCTCAACTCTCCACAAAGAGCTCATGGATCAAATGGCAGCCCAGCAGTGTCATAACAAAGAGGTCTTTAATACCCTCTTGCTGCAAAAGGGACCTCTGAGCAGATAAGCCAATACCTCCTTATCCAGCACTGAACTGCTGTAAGGATGTGGCAGCCATCCCAGCTCGAGGGACAGGGGCTGTCCCTGAAGCCCTCTGTCCTGCAGCTGGTAGAGAGACAGGGCACAGCATCAGAGCAGCCCCTAAGGCCGCTTGAGAGCACACAAGGGGCTGAGCCAAGTGGGATGAAAGCAGCAAGCCAGCAGTCGTCAGCCAGTTACTGGTCTCACTGGGGCAATATCTTTTTCTGTTTCATTAAAAAAAACCAAACCCCGAACTCTATTGCTTGGAAGACGCCCAAGGAGATACTGAACAAACTGAAATAACAGTCATGAATTAAAGCTCCAGTAGTTCTTAATGTCTGAAAGCCATAAAGAGATGTGTGGTCTGGAGCACATCTGACCCTGCGGTACCCACACTCTGACCCCAGCCCTGGAACACCTTCAGGTTAGCAAAGGACCAGAAATGAGAACAACCAAGGTGGGCCTAGATCCCTTCAGCAACAGGAGAGGAAGAGAACAATGCAAATGGCTGGGTACAGGGCAGAGGAGAGAAAGGGAAAAGACAAACAGCAGGAACTCTGTGCTTCCTGCTCATCCTCTTCAAGGAAAATAGACATAACCACATAGCCATCTTCATCTGTGCTGCTGCACCATGCTACAGACAGCCCTGTCAACTGTGAGCTGTAATGGCAACTGGTTATTGTTTCCTCTGCTTTGAGCAGGAGGGGTACCAGGAGCTTTTATACAAGGGTTATTTAATTTCTGGCTTGTAGTCCCAACTGAGACCTGAACCCAAAAAGCCCCGCAAAGCAATGAGCAAATGCTCCGCTGAGTCCATCCTGCTGCGCCTGGGGATAGGGTACTTTCTTCCCTTTGTATCCTTTGCAGAACAACGCATAAACAGCCTTTACTCCTGTGCACTTACAGTTGGTTTAATAGCATAATTCTTAATTCAGGCACATGCATGAAGAGTGAAGCTGATACTGTGTACAGAAAAGTGATATTTACTTATGGAGATAATTTTTGCAGCTGTTGGACTAGAACTGTTCCCACTGTGTGCTCTAATGCCATACTACTGACAGAGCAAGCATTTTCTTGCTTTTCCTATATTTCCTCTAAATCCTAAACAAATGGGTTTGCTGGACAGTAAATCACCCAACTCCACCTCATTAGAAGCAACAGGAACTGTAATGCAGCCCAAAAATCCACCTTGCCCTTTATAGGGCTTCTTTCAACAGACCCCCAGAATCTACCTCCACCAATACTGACAGCCAAGGGATGAAAGACAGAATAGCTGTCCCAGACAACCACAGGGAAGAGTTATTCAGAAAGAAAACATATGTTTTCATCACTTAAAAATAAAAATGCATAAAACAGGAGTACAGCTTGTTCAGTCCAATAAACCCCACATGCTGAGTTACACAAGTACCTGCGAGTTCACACTGCCTGATCCTCTCCAAGGTATTTCCACACTTCAGATTTGTTTTCCTATTAGGAAACAAAGGATGTGGGGCTAAAGCAGAAGAAGTGTGGCTGTCAGCATTGCCTCTGTGTTCTCCATTATCAGATTCAGACACATTTGTTCCTACTGAGCTTAATGCCGAACAGACAAGCTGTGATTGCGATACCCCATCAACTGCTCTTCGCAGTGTACAAGCACCCAAAGCCACCCTCCAAAGGAATATGCTAATGTCTGTCATTCAGCTGAGAAGAAAGCTGATCTAAAATGTTATTAAGGACAAACAATCCCAGCTCTTTAGAGGGGGGCTGAAGTTGATCACTGACAAACAGCCGACTACATAAACGCTTCAAGCTTATCAAGACAAAATGTGTAATTGCACGCACACGGTGCCACATATGGGGCATTCCAGTGCAGCCAGCCATCTGCAGAAAAAGAATATTTTAATTTCACTCAGAAAAGGGAGGAAAAAGAAAAACAGGCGGCGTTTTATCATTTCCCCTCTAATTTTGGTCTTTTGCATCAATTTTTACTAACAGTTCCAAAACTGTCAACACATGCTCTGGTTTGAAAAGCTTTCTTCCTCTTATGTTACTGAAATGAAGCTCTTTTTTCGTGATTTTGGACCAGCACAGCCCCATAACCACCGAGCACCACACGGTACAGGACAGAAACTGTGAAACAAAGAATAACCAACAACCTTTAGTCAGGTATTCTATTTTAAGCTCATGGTTAGTGGGGCAGGTTGACCCTTTTCAATAGTTATTATTCAAGCAAGACCAATACAGACAGTTCCGTGATGCAGAAAATAGGGGAAGGAAGAGGATAATGCTGTCTGATGTAGCTGATGTCTGGCTAACGGTGCAGTCTGCAACAGCTACCTTGTTCTGTGACTAGCTGGAGCCCAAATTACAGGCTACATTCTGCTCTCTTGCACCAGTCACATGAATGTCAGCTTAAGTGATATTTTGGGTATAAATCCCAGCAAAGTTTCCCAAGAATTTATTCCACTTTAAAGTAACTTTCCCCTCTTACACTTTCTACCCTGACCAACCTCAATGCTCCAGAGAGACCCAATTCCATTTCATACCCGCTAGTCAAAAAAATTTCAAACAGACTTGAGCAGAACTGCTGTAATTAAGCTGCCTTCTCAGGAAGCACGACTTTGCTAGCACAAGTGGCAAAGTGAGTGCCTGCAGTCCCTGTTAAAATGAATAATAGCTATCCGAAGAGAAAAAGCTGCCCAGGACTGCTGATTCCTCCCCCCCACCTCCACCAGCCCCATGGTCCTTGGCAGGCTGTGCTATTGCAATTTTCTTACTATTATTTTTTAAATTCTTTTATGTGATTCCTCAGTTAAAATGTAACCACAGCAAGTCCCTTCAGCACCTGAAGTGCAAGCATCTGTCAAAGTGACTGCAGAAGCAGTGCAATCCCCTTCAGTCTGGATAAACTAAGTTATAAAGCATGTGAGAACAGAGCCAGAGCTCCCTGCGTGGCGAGGCTGGAGCCAGCGATGTCACCATGCTCCCAGGAGCTGAGGAGAGCGCTTGAAGGGGTATATGGTGGTACACATCTGGCCATCCCTCCGCTCTGCAAATGCCGTCATGTCCCACACAGCACAAGGGAATTTGGCAAGGGGCTCAGCAAGCTCTGATGGAGAGGGCAGGGGAGAGTCTGGGATCATCCCTGTAGCAGAGCCCCCAGCAGCGCGCCCTGAGCCCCCTTGCCAGCAGCACGCACAGTGGATGCTCCCCAAGGCAGCAGAGGCACAAGCAAAGCAGGTCGAAGCCTCGCTCAGCAGTGACAAAATCAATGCAAATGGATGGGGAGGCAAAGCAGCTCAAGAGGAGCTGGGTTTGGAACAGATAGTCATATTGTTCTGGAGCAGAGAGTTTATGGTCACCAAAGCCTGTGCTCACTGCGTGCCCACCCAAAGCAGTAAAAACAGAAAAGTCATTAGGCTAAAAATCAAGATCATCTAATAAAAGCAAGGCAAACTCATTTTCTTTGTCTCCTGACATCTTAGATTGTATTCAAGACTGGGTTCGTTTTTCAAGCCTCTCCCTGCAGTTACCCAAGTTAAGCTTTTTTGTTTGGAAGAAAAACAAAACAAAACAAAAACAACAACAACCACCTCCGCCTTCATTAATTGCATAAAATTGGGAGCAAGCACTTTGTTTTAACAGCATACCAAGTGTTGTAAGAAAACTACTGCTGCTGTTAGCCAATAAGCTCTCAAGTGTCCAAGTGGAATTAAATTATATTTTTTAACAGCTAAATTCACAACAGCACCTGACTTCATGAACGATTCACCAGTTTCAGGTGAAATGCTCGAACTTCTGTGCCACTGCAGGCTGGAAAAAGCTTCAGCGCTGTTAGGAGGCCAGTTGGGACTTGGTATGCAATCTGCATCTTAAGCCACGGGAGTGACAAGTTTGCTAAACCCTGTCCTCGACAGCCATTGTGCATTCTTAAGGGATTTTATCTCAGTGTCATTTAATACTCTAATTATCACAGCATTCAACAGCACCCAACTAGTTGCATGTTTATTTGCAGTCTACAGCAGTTAGAGAACATTATTTATTTTATGTTTTTAATCCCTCAAAATGGATAAAGAGCAGCCACGCTTCCATCTACCTGCAAATCAGGATGAAAGAGAAGGGGGTGGGAATACCAGCAACCAAAGCTTCAGACCACCAAATAGGTGTTACATTATTAATGGGATATTTATGGGCAGGTATTTTGGGAGTCACCTTCTCAAGCCCACCGGGGACTGGTGGGAGACCTGCCTGGACACAACACTCTAGGATCGTGCACAGGGCTGTGTGCCAGCTTGCTGGTCACTCAGTGTCCACCCAAGGACAGATGCGGGACATCTGCCTGAACAAGGAGATAGATTGGACACGCTTTACTTCCACCATATCACTTCCTTTCCCTCACAAGATATGTACACGATTTTAGCGTATTTCTTGCAATACAATCAAATGAAACAAATCGAGTTGCTGTTGGCTTCTTTCAGTTTTTCCCAGCAAAACACAACTATGCATGAAATAACGTTCGTTGCATGGGTTATGTGTTGTGCCAGGAGGCAACCACAAATGGAGGTCTTTCTCTTGGCTGTGATCAAAGCCTCTCCAGTGACAAGACAGGATGTGCCCACAGACCCATTCTCACTCCACAACAGCCGACTTGGTGCTGTGAGCAGG
>NW_010175501.1:15813-18652 GCF_000695765.1 Mesitornis unicolor
TCAGGACAACTAGCAGCATTGGGAATTCAGAAGGTTTTCAAGGTACCATTATGGATACTGCACTGAAAAGTGAGACAAATACAAACACTACTATATTTTGATCTTGAATTAAACAGAAGAGAAGTGTGCTCTTCAGAAGGAAGTGCTACAGGAAAGTAAATAATGAGTCAGAAACAGGCTTAGATCAAAAAGAGGTTTACAGACAAAGTAGACAGTTCAGTGCAGGCAAGTGTAGTGTAACGATGACTTTGATGAGTCTTTATCACACATACGCCTCTGTGTCAATGACTGCAAGAAATAAACATGAGAGAAAGGCTCCACTGATACTTGTGTACATCATTAATGAAGAATGAGAAATTGGAAACACAAACATCCCAGCGCTGAGAACATGCACAAGGAGGCTGCATTTGAGGAAACTCTGGGCAGCCCCAAGGTAGGAAATGCACCCCACAAAGCAGACAAGCTTTGAAATGTTCATGCATCACCCCAGATATCAAACACCTCTGCATTAGTCTCATGCATGTTCAAGGCATTGCTCACTGGACGACGGTGTCGGCAGTAGAGATTCACCACATTTAATGATGTCCGGATGAAGCTTAATATTTCACAGTTATGTGCAGTCAGACATTACCCTGTGAGCACTGTACACCCTAAATCATTTTTGTTAACTCATGCATTTTGCACATGGCGTCTGGTAATCATTTCAAGCTGGTTCCATTGGTTTAGCTGGTGCTCCCTGTAAACTTACTGACCCAAGTTAATTCAATAAGTTAACAGGAAAAATTCATGCACATGAATGGCACCAGTTAATCAACAGCAAATCACCTCTTAATATAAACCCTGCAACTCTGTGCACAGATCAAAGTTTAGGGAGAAGACTTCTTTGAATACAGCAATGCACTAAGGCAGAAAAAGAACAATACTATTTAAAAAAGAAATAAAATTTTAAAAAAGAGATACACTATGATGGGGGGAGGGAGCCAACTGCAAGAGGCACACACTGTTGAAGCAAAGTTCGATATAACAGGAGAAGCCAGCACCAGGGTTTATGGAGGTGTACTGAGGCAGTATACCAAGCACAGGTAACTTGGAAACTACAAACCCTGCCCTGAGAAGGCAGCTGGACCAAAGGAGCTTCAGACATCCTTTCCAGCTTAGAATTATTCAGTGAACAGACAGGAGAGGTCATACTCAGACAGAAGGCTCCTAAGGGGCAGATTATTTTTTTCTTCTTATGCCTCTGTTTAGTACCCAGTGAGGCTCAGAGGACTTAGTAACTATGTACTCCTCCAGCAATTCAGCACACTGCATTTCTTGCACCATCTCCCATACTTCACATTGTATATTCACCATATGAATATTTTACTGTCCCACTCTCCACGAAATCACAAAGCCCAGTCCAGGCTGAGCCAACTGGAATCGGAGTTTTTATCTGTATGCACAAATAAGGAAGAGCAGCCTGCTGAGGCACAGCCTGAGGGACACAGGAAGCCTCAGAAAAAAGGCAGCAAGATTCACACGACCCCACAGGAGAGAACCCCAAAGCAGGCTGTGAGCACACAGGATGCTGCTGGCAAAGGGCATGCAGCTCGCAGGCAGCATCCCAGAGTCACAGCATGCAAAACAGAGCTGGGCCCAAGGACAGCACAAAACCCGTGGGCCATTATCCCCTACAGTAAAACTGCCATCCTTGGTTAACAGCATTTAAAAGGAGGAAAGAAAGCTGCCTCAGCATAAAAGAGGATTAGCTGAATTTTGCAAATCATCTTCTCCCGGGTCTTATTGCTTAATGAATAGCAGAGAGGGTGGTTGTAAGAGGTGTTGCCACTTACAGGAGCCAGGGTACAGCACAGCACCCTAGGACAGCGTGGGACACTCCTACTTAGCACTCCCACCTCTGCTGGAAGGAGAAATTCTGCCAGGCCTGAATACTGCCTTGCTGGGGAAGGGAGAGGTTAAAAACACTTCTCAAATTGCTGGAAGACAAGACTATTACTCAAGATCATCTTACAGTGGAGAGATTATTCAATTAGCTCAACCAAGAGCCCAAGGAAGTCCTCCACCAGGAGAGCAGGAGCCACACAGACCAACAAACACCCATAGGGGCAGGAGCACAGCAGACAAAGCACCTGAGGCTGCTCATGGGCCAAAAGTAGGCAGGCACAAGTGATGACGTTGAGTGCCATAGATAAGACAGGAGAAAATTGTTCTGCTCTGCATTGTCAAAGGGTGAAGTATTAACTGAATCCACTATGTTGTGCCAGATCTTAAGGAAGACACAAGAGAACTACAAGAAATCCAGAAGCAAGCTATGAGAATGCGGGCTACTTTAGGAAACAAACTGTAGGGTTCATACAAGACAGATTGGCTAAAGTAAAGCTAGTTTTAAGTGTATTGATAGTGTTCACTCTATCCTTTGTACAGCTTGCCACCAAGATGCAGTTTCAAACAAGGTTAAATAGATGTCTCATTGCCCCAGATCAGCAACACATACTTTTTCCCCTCTCTAAACAACTCATCCGTAGTGGCTTTGTTCTTAATAGTCATTAGGGGGTGGGGAGGAAAGAGATATTAACAATTCTCACTTCTTGAACCAAAGACTACTTGATGGGTCTCATGGTGTAAGGGATGGGGAATCCAGAGGCTAGCAATTCCAGAGTATCACTTCTGAGATCAGACTACACTCCCAGCCAAAAAAAATTCAGTATCTATTTGCAGACCAGCCCGTGCACAAGTCATTCATGAGTAGAGACCTACAAGAAATAATTCTGATATTTAAGCTAACACAAGACACGTGATGCAAAAGGAAAATACCATTTAAGTTAAAAACTTGATTCCT
>NW_010175501.1:18683-25382 GCF_000695765.1 Mesitornis unicolor
CTCCTCCCTGGAAAAAGCTCAATGAGGAGCAGGCTGCAGCACAAGTACTTCCACCTCCCGGGGACCACCAGAACAATGCTCAACAGTTGTATTTGCTGAGCGGCCTGTGGTAGCTGTGACTCCTGGGGCCAAGATGCTCATCTATCAGCCCAGCTGTTGCCAGGCAGCCCACAGGGTCCACATCATTCAGTGCAAGGAAGTCGCTGGAGCATCCTGGCTGTGTTCCTGAGCATCACTCCTCTTGCAAAACAAGGCAGAAATGTCAAGATGTAAAAATCCACCTCAATACAGCCAACACCTTGGGGTCTTAAAAATAAAAGAAATTAGAAAGCTGCCATGTGAGCCATGACAATGCAATGTTTGCAGTCTTTATACACTGGAAGTTACTTTCTGGGATTCTTTTTCTTTTCTCCTTATAGGATAGAAAAAAAACCCAACAAACCCCACAGCATTTTGGAGCTAAATTCTCTATAGCTTCTCCAAACACAAATGGCTCCTCCACACTGCTGGGTGAGTCCTGGTCCTTGTGCTTAACGATGCACGCTGCCTCGCACCCAGACCAAGTGCCCACTCCGCTCCCTGCCTCCAGGAACTGTCTGATCCACTTCAATCCAGGGACTGGGGATGAATGAAGATACGTGGTGTGAACTGAAGCACCACCAGCCTATGCAAAAGCAATACAGGGAGGAGTGGGGAAAAAAAAAGTATCGAACCAACAGCACAGGAGCACCCACAGCTGCATTTCATAGCAGGGGAACCCACAGAAATCCATTAGCAAGCGAAGAAGATAAGCACCAAAGGGAGCATCCAAAAACCCAGGAAAGTCAGATACAGTGTTAACTCTCATGCTTAGAAATACTATCCAATTTATTACATTGCAGCAATCCTCCCTCCATCCCCCCTGCCATAGCCACAAGGAAAAGGCCAGTCATGATTTGCCTCATTAGCTTTACTGTCTTTCTGGTGGAAAATGTTGTTACATGAAAGTCTGGGAGTGGTTTTCAGTGCAATGCCAGTAGTTGTCTAAACTCATTGTTACTTGTCATACAAATTTTATCTGAACAGCAGCAGACTAGCGTTTACCATAGACATACACCCCTGAAGACGCACAAGTACCCAGTACGGTAAAGTGGTACCTGTTACCTGAGCTCCTGTGTACTCTCGCTTACAAACAGTGACATCTTGGTTACAACACATTTATCTTCCTTACTGCCCAGCTACACTGGACAAACAAAAAAATGACCTCATGTTACGCTAATTGAATCAATATTTCATGCAAGGCAGATATGAGTTGATATGACCTGTCCATATGCAAATTTGAAATATAAAGCAAAGCTCCCTTTAGCACACAGTCTGGCACTAGCAAGCCATTTCATACAAAGGGAATTTTCAGTAAATTGCACACTTAATTTCCATGTTATGGGAAGTGGTTTCCCTTAGTTCTTCCAGCAGTCACCTCCTGCTATTAATGACCACAAGCAATGCAGTGACCCTTATAATGTCTGATTTCACAGCAAATATTTTCATTTCTGAAGGTGAAATGTGAGACAGTACTCGCCTATAACACTTATCTTTATGGCTCTCTTAATTCCTTAGAATTTATAGTCTCCACTAAAAGCACACAGAACATAATTGAAATAGATTTTCCAAGATGGATCTGGATTATTTTAACCTACCTTTCCTTGTTAGCCATTTATATTATCTTATTCTACCATAGGAAAAAAGTATTTTCGCACTAAGAGCTTTACCAGCAGCTTTTAAGCTTAAAAAAAAATAATGGGTTTTAAAAAAAAAAAATTGTTCTGGCAGCAAAGATTTTCAGAAATCAGGACTTGAGGGAGGGCTTTACAGCCCCAACATTTTCTCATTTCATCCAAATGGAGCAGACTCTCAAATAAAGGCATTAGCACTTTCTTACAATTATGTCTCAAAACAAAATGTGCAATTTTAGAGATCCTAGAAAAGTATGACCATGACACTGCAATGAGAGTCTCCAGCACACGGAGAACAACCGTGGTCTGAGTCAGCCCTGAGGATAGGAAACCAGCATTTTCCAAAAGTCTTTCCTGGTTATAGGAGCCCCATTGTGCTCTGGGAGAGATCCCCACACCTCCAAGTCTGAGAGCCAAAGCAGACAAGTGCTCACCAGAAACAGAGCCAAATTTAAGTTTGCTGTTAGGTAGAAGGGGATCCCTCCACCCCACTGCCTTGTATCTGTTAGTCAGGGAGACAGCAACATCAGGATTGCCTCTACAAGCCACTAAACTCCTCTGGGTTTCATTGTTGTTTTATGTGGGGTTTTTTCCCCCAAGGAAAAAAAGATTTTGAGACAAAAAGAACAGTTTGAAAAATGAATGCTTTTTCCAGTGTTATCACTGCAGCAATAAGCACATATGGGAACTCAATGAGAGCTCAGTTCTGATTTATGTTTGATATTTCATTTAATTGAATTTTGCAAGAAAACTGTTTTCATTATTGAGAAATGGACCTCCCATCATGCAAAGGGGGGGGAATCAAATGCTTAAACTCTGCCTAATTTAGCAGTGACACTTTCAAAATGAACAATAGCTTTATACATAAATTTGCTTGTTTGGTTGCCACAGATCTGAATTGTCAGGGCATTTTAAAACAAAAAAATGACACGTCAAAGCAGATCTATAGTTTAGCTAATCAAAATGCCATGTTTTAAATATTCAGCTTGTTTTACACCAAAAGAAGGCATTTATCAGCAAGCATATAAATTGACAGGAAATCTAAGATGTAAATGGAATGCAGGCAAAATAGGTATTTTCAAGTACATACAAGAATTTTTTTTTCCCCTATGCACTTTATCAACCACCAGCACTCCCCACCTCCTCCCCAAAAATAAGCCTAATAAAAACAAAAACCAAAACCCGTATCTTCTGCCTCTTGTAAGCTATGAAAACATTAAAGCCATCTAAAGCATTTTAGCTAACAAAGCTGGCTCATAAAATGACAGAGCCGGTCACAACACTTTGTAAACAGCCCTTGCTAGACGAGCCAAGCTTCTTCTCTCTCTTTCCACTAAGGTTTATCCAGGTACAGGTTTTCAGCTTCCAGAGCTCAGAGTGGTATCGCTGATAGGGAATGGAAATGTTGGGTTCATTTGCAAAGCTTTAACTCACTTCCTGCAGGCAGTCTGGGGAGGAGGAGTGCAAGGGGATGCGTTTAGTGTCTCTAACATTATATGCACTCTTTATCTGTAAGCCTGTAAAGAAATAGAGATACTTTCAAGGATACTGTAGGAGAAGCTGACTTAGCTACAGAAAGAAGAAGAGGGATAAAAGCTCACAAAATGCTTGCAGGCAGCCTCCTTATATCCCCTTAGCATAGATTTCATCAAGCCCTGCTCCCCCCAGACCTCTCTGCTCCTAACAGCCTGTACTGAAGCTAAAGTAAAACTCGTCAGAGCAAAAACCTTATTACACAGGCACAGCAGCTCCCTGTGCTTAGCTGCTCACAACACAATGCCCGATGTGGAAGCTTAACATTATCTCTTAAAAGTTAAGCCAGTTTATCACCTATTGCCAGAATAGTTACTAGGTTGCAAATAAAACACTGTAAAGGGAGGCTTTTATAGCAGTTGGTCTGTTTCTTGCTTCTCCATGCTAGGGGGGGCTAAGTTCATTGCCAGAGTTTTGTCTTCGCAATACAAACATGTTTCAGAGCGTGTAAAATCCCACTAAGCCCACCAAAGCCATTGGGCCAGTTGCAAATCTCACCACTGCCCATGCTCTGCAGCCTACAAACCTGCAGATAAGCTCCCTGGAAAAACACCGTCTCACTTCTAGTCTGCCACAGCATGGAAAGCCGCTACATCCTACAGGCACAAAGAAAAAGCCACAAAAGGTCATAGCCAGACTTTTGAAGAATTTGAGGAGCTGGGCTTCACAGTTCATTAATGAGCTGGGAGCCTAACAGATTAACCAGAGTTCAAGAAAGCACAGCTGAGGCCCATCTCCGCAGAGAAAGGAGCAGCATTAAGGAGCCACAGTGCTGTTTCCCCATAAGGAAAGTATACCATGCCACCATATTAAGATTATCACAATGTTCTGCTTCATCTGCCACTTTTAGCCCATCTTTCAGCAGGTCCCAAAATCATCCCCCTACCAGTCTCCTGACTCTTAATCCCACACAAAAGAAAAGTATGAAAATAATTCAGTTTACCAATGTCCCTGCATAAGACAGGTTTTTGCACACCCCCCCAGGACTTCTGCTCCATGGCCGGTATAGCACTGATTCTGGCAGGAGGGAATTTGCACAAACTGCAGTCCCCAGCACAGAGACTGGCGGATGCACAAGAAAAACTGCAGGACGACTCTTCAGAAGAGACAGCAGCTGCCTACAGAAGAGACACTTCTTGTCAGGCTAAAAGATCAGAGTGTTTTCTGAGGTAGGCTTGTGCAACAATGATTTATGGTAGTCTAAACTCACAGGCAGCAAATTAATTTTATCACCAGAAATGTGCTGAATCTGCAAAAGAGTGCACTGTAGGATCAACATGCTCATCCCCACACAAGTTCCAAGCTTTAACAGCAGCACTGCAAGTGGCTGCTGATCTCCTGAGAGACTGAACTGCTGCATTTGTAGTAAGGGGCTGGATTGGTAAACATTTAAACTCAATACTTAAACCACATAAAAAATCCCACATATATTGCTGCGTTCAGTGCTGCAAGGCTATGGTTGTCCATTGGATTTGAAAACAAATGGTAGTAGCAGCTATGTGTACAAGTGTCTTATTTCTCCGATTCCCCAAGAAGCTGTCCTCTAACAATCTGACAAACCCGGCAATTCCAAATGACTAAACACATTTTGATCCCTTCCAGTGACAGCTAAAAAGCAGCAACTAGCACTCTGGGGCTTTACTTTGGATATAGCTTCAAGAAAAACCATTCATCTTTAACTGCAGCTATGAAGCAAAGAACCTTCTAAACGTTTATTCTCACCAATTTGAATAACCAACTTTTCTAGAAGAAAACCATCTCTGCAGCCTCTCTAGCAAGTGCTCAGGCAGATGACTTGTCTGCTTAAGAGGCACCTTTTGTTTTCTGTGCTCTGAAGAAAGGCAAAGAATTGAGGAAAGCTCTGTTCTCTGCATGACCAGAGCTCTCCTGCCCCAGACACACACTGCCCAGTTTCCCAGCACGCAAACCAGGCACCTCTGCCTGCAGCATCACTCATGCAAACAGAGCAATGAGAGCTGCTCTGGTGGGGACCCAAAACAGTACTTCAATCACAATGTAAAATACAGGTTTCAAACACCTGCCATGTATATGTTGCAGCGCATCATTATTTGCACTGGACGCATGGCAAGAAGGGGACCATTGCCACATATCTTTCACAAGGGTTGTTGATCTCCTGCTTTAAATGGCTAGAAGTTCTGTATTATTGGGAACTGCAGGTTTTTTTAATTTTGAATCTGTCCCTCATAGCAGCAGTTAAGTAACAAAGACACTGTTGTAAATCACTGCATAGCTATCATACCGTCACACTTTCTAGACTGGACCAGGATTTGGACAAGAGATTGCAGCCTCCTAAAACAGTGAAGCAATGCTACATTTGGAAACACTATTAAACTATTTAGTTCTTTATTTGTAGAGTCATTGAGATTTATAGTCGACAGAAAAGGGTTGTTCAATCAGCAAGGAGCAACTGAAGTAAAAAAGCATTAAATGTTACCACTGAGGCAATTATTGTAACATGATCGCAATTCCTATGCATCTTTAATTTTTGCCAACACAACGGATTCTCTATTACATAGATCCCCGTTTCATTAAGATAATATGATTTACAATAATAATATGAGGTGAGTGAAACAGAATCCAGTCTCTTAACACTTGAGCATTGCTTTCCCTCGGGGGATATCAGTATACAAAATGGGGTTTCCGGCAAAGTGCTTGTAATCTCAGAAGCCAGTGTGCCTATTAAACACTTAGCAGGGCTCCAGCAGAAAGACAATACCAGAGACAACTGTCTCAAGCAAGACAAAAATCTCAGTCCCCACTCTCAGGAGCATAATAGTCGTTTAGTTCCATTTAACATCTTATCTACCTAGAAATCCAAACAGGCAAGAAAACATCATCGCCCTCTGAGGAACAGAGCAGCAATTCTCAGATCCCACAGGGCTTCTGCAACGCTGTCTTGGGCAGGTGACCAGTTTGTCACAGGGAAACAGGTTCCCTGGGGCCAGTTCTCCTGCCACATGTCTCTGGTCCAAGGGTGACCCTTTCCTCTGGCAGTCTTGAAATTCAGACCCAAGTGGACAAGAATGCCTTGATCCAAGAAACCAGTCTGAACTACTTCACCAAAATTTTGTGAGTTTCTTTTTTCCTTGTCTCTTTTGGGGAAAGAAGTGGGAAGATGTGTGCAGGCAGTAAGAAAAGATGCTTTTCTAACTGGAACAAAAAAAGAGGAAGATGAAGGAGATTTCTATTAATGGAAAAAGTCTGCCATACTGTAATCATTACTTCACTGAAGGATCAGATCTTATCAAGACACTGGTTATCTTCATCTCCTGATGAAAGCTTACCTGAGGACTACGGAAGAGCTGGTCCCAGACCCTAGTCCTACCACAGCACAGGGTTTTTGACAAACTTTAAAACTTATAAGATTCTTCACTTAATTCTTCATTGGTTTGTAGAATGGGCCTAATCTTGTCAGTAAGAGACCAGGTTCAGC
>NW_010175501.1:25413-34232 GCF_000695765.1 Mesitornis unicolor
CTGTGTACAGTCAGAGCAACAGTGCAAGGGTGCAAGCCACACAGCAAGTCTGAATTTCAGAGCAATATAAAAGAGAAGGGGGAAGTGACTCCCTTTCAGCATCAGTCCTGAGCTCTGGACAGAGATATTCACAGAGGGGAGGAAAAATAACATCAAGTCACAATTTGTTCATTATGCTTAGGACTTTAGTGTGAATCTATCGGTTTTCTCACTTCAGGGAAGCAGCAGCTTTGCTGATCCCATGTATGCCAGGAGAGACCTGCTGCAGCACCCCCTCCAAATACAGTCCTTTCCCCATGCCTTTTCAGGTCCCCTCTTTGATAAAGCCTTGCCACATGCAGATACACTATTGTTCTTGTACAAAGCCACGTGCTCCCCTTAAAACTGACACCAAAGTCCTGGCATCTGCTTTGGCTCCCAAAAGAAACAGGCAGAGGGGATGACATTTCTGTGCAGACCTCTGGCTGCAGAGGTACCATCTCATTCACACTCCTTTAGGAGAACACCGCGTAATAAAGCAACAGGAAGGGAAAGTGAGAAGTGTGCACAAAGCTCAGCCCTTCCCATGGAAACTGTCCAGTGGATGCCCTGTGGAAAACCACAACTCTGTTCATGAGTCAGGTACACAGGCAACAGCAGATCTACAGACCTCCTTGGTCACATTAGCTGGAAGACAACAGCTTGCATTTATGAAAAACAGAGCCTGTGACATTTGGTTTTTTTCTGAAGCAATGTTTTTACTTAACAGGCATTTTTCTGTCCAGCTCTCAAAATGATTTTTTTCTTCCTGGATTCTTTACACAATGCCACTGTTGCTCTGTTATATACTAAAAATATTTACAAAGGCATCAAAATTAACTCTGGATAGGACTTTGAGAAGCAGAGGAGGGAGGCCGAAAGAAAGCATTTCTACACATGGAGAAGAAACTGTCTCCTTTCACTGCAATCAAAGAAACAGAGCAACTGGAAGACCAGCTCTGAAGTCAAATAAGATGAATAGCAACTACAGCAAGGGCCATCAAAACCCCAATAAAAAGTAAGTTTCCATAAGGGAAATACTCAGTTAAACACCTCTCCAGCAATGTAAGCATAATAAACTCACTCCTAACATGGACATCAGTTTATTTTTCCAGGTGCAACCTAAATACAAAACCAGAGAAAGATGCAGGAGAAGTAGCACCCAAATTAAATTCCATCTGCTATGTAAATAATCTCGGTTGTTGATGGAATTAGTTGCACAATTTAGATCAACATAATCTGACCTTAAACAATGAAATTAACAGCCAAAAGCCAGTGCTTTTCCTTCCCTTGGGGCTGCAGCAGTTTCTCTGCAAACCTCCTTCTCAGGCCCACAGAGAAGCAATTCCTTCTGCATCTGTCTTGGCACTTACCAGAGACCATGTTTTATTTTACTTTGCACCAATGTAAAATGGTTCTAAATATTCTGGAAATAAAACAATCACAAAATATGTAAGCGCTTAAAAGGTATTTCCACATTCTCCTCTTCTGGCAAGTGAGTGGCTGATTTACAAGCCAGCTGTCAATACAGAACAACTGCTTACCTCATTTTACAGGAAAGCAAAGCAGCACTGAAAAAACCACCAAAACCAAACTTACACTGCAGTATACTATACAAAACTGCTGTTTTCAATGTAGCAATGAGGAGTACATGTTCATTGCTGACCTGTCAGGGAAAGATGTCTGTTTAGCTTTCAGGTCAGCACCCAAGAACTAGGAGCTGCTACGCAAATATCCAAAGATCACCCCAAAGTTTCCACTCCTGCAAAGCAACAAACCAGCACGTCCCTACAGCTGATGACCAGCCTTTCCTCCGAGCACCCGCAACTGTGCACTTAATTGTGTCAATACAAAGCAGGATCCCACAGGCTTTGTGCACCTTAAATGTCAAAGGAAAGATGATCCTTGCAGTTAATGTTTATCTAGGCCAGCACACAGTTACAGCTCTCAAAGGAAGACTGGCTTGAAAGCGTGAAATGTTAGTGCCTGCAGAGGGTGGACGGCAAATGTTTCACTCCATTTGGATGCAATCCTGACTAAAGAGGAAAGAGAATACCAAAAAGCTGTTCCACACACCCAGGGACAGATCTGCAGTTTTCCTAGAGTCATAGAATGGTTTTGGTTGGAAAAGGCCTGTAAGATCATCAAGTCCAACCATCGAACCAGCCCTAAGTCCACCACTAGACCACGTCCCTAAGCACAACATCTACTCATCTTTTAAACACCTCCACAGATGATGACTCAACCACCTTCCTGGGCAGCCCCTTCCAGTGCTTGGCAACCCTTCCTGAAAGAAGGAACCAAAATGAAAGCATGAGAAAGTGCCAGTGTCTGACCTTACAGCTACCATCTACAGCTGCCCAAGACTCTGCTTACGATGCAACAGTAGATGATATTTCTCTTTCCTTAAAGAAAATGTCCATGCTTTAGGTAACTGCATGCAAAAATACTGTATCAAGAAGGGCAAACTTAGTCTTGTGAGAGATTGGGAACTGCCTTTCAAGTCTGCACTTTCAAGTTTGAAAAATACGGCACTTTTTTGTACAAGGAAATCTCCAAACTGCCTCCTTACTATTTGCTACACCATGCCAATCGCCACTCATCCTGGTGTCCTGCAACACAACCGTCCCTTGCAAGTCTGGGTAGTGCCCCAGGGCAGTCACAAATGTCCCGATACAGTGAATGACAAGCAGCAGCAGATGGATGAACGAGGTCTACTGCACTGCTCTGGAAAACAAACAGCTCCCAGTTACAGCTACAGCTCATTCTCCTACCACATCCACTGGAGGTACCTGCATGAGGCCCTCCCCTCCAGCTGCCCCAAGGGCACATGCAAAACCAACCCTGTCCTTGTCTCTTGCAAAGCACCAGCCCCATGGCTGCTGTCACCCAATGCTGAGGCTCCCCAGTAGCCTGTTTTGGAGACCCCAGTCCCTGCTGCAGTGTTCCGTACTTTCTTTCTGAACTGTTGCTAGACAGAGGTGTTTGGCAAGCCCCCAACTCAGCCTTATGCTTCCCTCACTTGTTCTTTCCCCTCAAAAAAGGCAGTTGGCCATGTGCTGCTTTCAAGTGAAATCCCCTTCCAAGAGGTTTTGGACCAGTCCTCATGCAGCTGGATGCTCTCTACTATTGGGCCGCATAAGGCAGCTGGAAAATGTACCATTTTAATCTCTTTGGTCAGCCCCTCTACACAGCCAGTTTTGCAGCCCTGTGTACAAGTAACATTGGACAGTTTAGGTGCACTGACCTCTCTGGGTTTCCAGTCCCCACATAATGCTAACCAGCTCCTGTTTACTGAGCTGGTCCCTTAATCTGATTGAATTCTCCATCACCACTGCACTTTCTAACACCCCTCAAACTGCTACATGGTCTTGCTTGTTAAATTGCTACTAAGCGAATAAAACAAGACTCTTGCCTGCTCCCCAGGCACCATGTCAAAGATGTGTTAAACTGTTTTTTTAGATTTTAATTATTTAGCTATTGCAATCATATTACACAGCCCTTATCATAATCATTCATTAACCTTTTGTTTTAAATAATTAGCAGGCTTCTGCAACAGTAATAACATTGTGTTTGAGTTTGTGGAGTTTGTTAAATAGCACAAAGGAGGATGCAGTGCTGTTCCATATCTGTATACGATGACAGAGGAAGGGACAAGTTGATACAAGATGCCTTGCTGTTGAAGTTATGGAGAAGGATTACACAGCTGGCAGAAAAGCAGTCAATGCCACCCCAGAAGTATACTTACAGACCATTGCTAAAGGGCAATCAGATGGTAGCTCTGGCAGAGGTCAGAAGCCAGGATGTGTCTCCTCACTGCTTGCAGGGCTGTGTGAGCCACAGGCCATGTGCTGCATAAAGCTGTGGACCACATCCTCAGCCGGTCGAGTCATCCTACAATACCAGTGACACAATAGCACTGCACACCTACACCCCACAGACAGCAAACACTTCAGCCCTCTGACTAAAGGAACAGACCTTTTGCTCTAGAAACACTCAAGCAGGAACAAGCACATTCCCTTTAATGTACAGGGAACACACTTCTTTTAGCTGACGACAAAAGCAACTCCTGGTTAGGAGTAAGATAGGAGCAAGACCAGGGGTGCACAAATAAAACTACACATCCATTTTTACAGCTGTAGTGACTAAGTCTCAGTCAAGCTAGTCCAAACCTCCTTCATGCAGAGGACCTTTCAGCAGAACTGCTGTCACTGGCAAAGCTGCTAGAAGTGCTCAGTTGGCACCTGTATGTGCCATTAATATGCACGGCGTTGGCCAGCAACTATTACAGTCCCTATTACTGCACCCTACTACAGCCAATGACTGGCTGTCATCTCCTCTAAGCAAGTTAAGAGACCATGATAATATTAGAGCAGGCAGAGAAAGAAAAACCTACAGACTCATGCCACAGCAAGCACCAAAAAAAAGCCAAATGGCAGAAAAAAAGGTGTAGTCCCCTTCACCTCTTACAGCTGGGCAACAGAGACCTGACAAATGCACATGCTGCCAAGTCCTGGGCAGGAAACCAACCCTGCACAGTATCCTCTCCATGCTCTTAACCTACAGAACAACACACAATGAAATAAATAGAGAAAAGGACACTTCTATCTGGTGTTGCATTACAGTAAAGGAGAATTCAGCCCAATAGAACAGTCACCCCTATGCTACAGGGGTTTAAAAGCTTATTAAAAACCCGACATAATACTCTGCAAGACAGTACCATAATGCATAAAAAATATGACTATGTAGTAAGGACAAAGTAAATGCATTTTGAAGGAGCTGCTATGACTTAGCCTAACATGTCATTACTAGTAGGAAAATTAAAAAACACGGACGCTTCATTTTATGCCATTAAGCATTTCAAAGCATCTGGCTGACACCACTGTACTAAGTGACAGACTACTCGCTCTCACATATAATTTGCTTAACAGGCAGCTGACAACATTAGAAAGACAAAAGGGAGTTTTTATATTCTGATCATTTACATTTTATCTATATTAACAATCAAAAGCATCATAAGCAGTGAGAAAACTGCTGTCAGATATCATTTTAATGACACGCATGCTCTTAAGCGTATCCAGTGTTCCTCATATCATTAGAAGCAAGGGAAAATTTAATAGAATACTAATAGCCAAGCAAACTCCAAATACAATAGCTATTCCTTTTTTCTATTCATGTTTTCAGCGGATGTTCTAGCTCCATTCCTTCTTGAAGGCTGTTTGAAGAAATAAAATAGAAATTTGAATATATTGGCTAACTACTTAATTTTCTCCCATACTCCACTACACCTCAAGGGCTACCAGAAGCATGGGCAAAGCTACTTATTTCTATGCCTCCAGGTTCTTCCTTCATACCTTTTTTTGCTGTGTGATGCTGAGACCACAGCTCTTTACACGCTCATCATTACACCCATTTCTTTGCATCCCCTTTTTGTCCATACTCAACTGCTGTCACTTGTTTTATGCTTGGATTGCAAACCCCAGAGAGAAGCGATCAGACACAACAGCACCATTGCCCCTCAGCCATGTGTGTAATTCTAACCCAAGGGTACATCACTGTCATTCAGGTGGACAACTTGCCCCTAACCCTAGATTTCAGCAAGAACCTACCTCATCATTTCCTTATTCCTAAACTGAGGCTCCCTGATTGATCCCTTCCTTTTAAAGGACAAAATGAAAACCAGCACTGAAAAGATCAGAAAAGATCAACAGGACAGCCCTTTGGTATTTTGCCTCCCCCTTGTACTGAACCACATCTCTGGAAATGGAAGTGCTCAAATGCACAAAACCCAGCTGGTTTTCTCCAGCCATCCCTCCACACACTCACATGCTTTGCTGTACCAGGTGTATCTGTGCATTGCAGAGGAACAGATAAAGTCATAGTCTGATAACTGTAATTAGAGGAAAGACTAATCCATGAAGCAGATAAACTTGGGTATATAAGTCAGCTCTATAGCCTAAGTGCACAGAAGGTAATGCCTTCTGAAGAGTTAACATTGTTCCCTGATAATCAACACTTAATTAGATCTTTTTACTTTAATGCAGATGTTCTCTTTAATCTCACTGCTGTCCTTCCACCATCTTATCCTTGCCCCCTAATGTTTGTGGCTTTGTCCTCTGACAAAAGCCCACCGCAAAGGGGAAAGTGCCAACATAATTAATTTTTCAGTAAAAGCCAAGTTGTTGTTTTCCCTGAAACATTTTACACTTCAGAAAACGTCAGAAATGTCAGAGTCCATAAGCAGAAACAAAATCAGAGATCTGCTTCCCTATTAATACTGCATGACCTCCTCAACCATCTCGCTCCGGGAGCAGGAAACAGGGTGCTCCACGGGCAGCAGAGGAGCCAGCAACCACAGCCAAGGAGGGGAGTGGTGCCAGGGAGCTAAATGAAGTATTAGCTACTGGTAGGATAGAAAAGCAAACAAATTTAAAATACAGGGAGTGCAGAAGCAAGCACCTCTGCCCTGGGAGCAGGCTGAAAAAAAATGGATGCTCTTCTGGAGAAGCGGCACACAAAGCCTGAAGGAGAATGGGGAGACAAGACTTGATCGTCAGTCCCCAGCCAGTCTTAAATTCCTTCTCCAACACGTCTGTATTAAGAGGTGGCAACCCAAAATTATAATTGTCTATAGATATGATGAAGGAAAAGTGCCATGTTTGCTGTACTTGTCTCACAGAGGGATACCTTAAGCCTCAGTGCATCATCAGGGAGTCATCTTCAGAAATAACATGTAGGAGTCTTATTTTCTGTCCCTTTTTGCCCTTGAGCTTAGCTGCTGCCATTTTACTGCGACCTCAGCTCCAAAATATGCACAAACTCTCCTTCTGGAGTCTTCAAATATATCACAGTGAGTTATGTGCACTTTCAGACCTCTACAAAAACTCAAGAGGAGATGTATTTCAGCTTCCCTGGGACAGCCTTGGCAGAAAGGCTCTGACACAACAGGCATTGGCCATGAAAGACATCAGCCTCACTTTCACAGGAGTTTTACAGCCTTAAGGACCTAAGGGCTCAGGTCACCACCTGACTTTATAATTTGGAGTAGCTAACAGCTGGTTTTAGGGCCAAAACCTGGTATTAACTAAGCAGATTAGCTCCAACCTTAAGAAACTCAGAAGCATAGTTTTGGTGCAACTGTTCCATGATATTGCTGAGCAAGGCCACATGTGTACAGGGACAGACACTTCTAAATCAGAACTCTGTCATTGATAAAGGAGTCTTCTGCAGGTTTTGAGGGAAGGTAGTCGTGCCACCTTGTTCTCAGAGTGACAGAGGAAAACGCTGTCATTGAGGGGACAGGCATGGATGTGCAGGGACAGTGTAGATGTTCAGGATAGACTCTTTAAGGTATACAATGCCCAGCGCCTGATGAAAATTTCCTCCTTGTGGAAAGGCTGAGGAGAATTCATGGTGAGAGCCAGTGCCTGATGAAAATTTCCTCACTGTGGAAAGGCTGAGGAGAATTCATGGTGAGAAGTACCCACCCACCCAGCTTGGTGCCAGTCTATTATGCTGATTTTTCCTTTACCTTCAACTCCTCTGTTACCATCCAAAATTACATCCAGAAGCACAAATATTCAGGGACATTAACACCAATGCTACTAATGATTGGATAGGAGCAGAGTTTGGCTCCAGAAGCAAAAATATTCAGGGATATTAACACCAATGTTACTAATGATTGGATAGGAGCAGAGTTTGGCTGCTAGTATCCTTATCAATGAAGATGTTATCCTGGAAAATATTATTTCCTGTTCTACCTCTTGGTATAAGAAATGCCTCCTTTAGAGGCACTTGGTGGATTTACGTCAAGCTAAGAGAGCAGAGACCTTGTTGGTCTGGTAAAATATTCAGGGATATTAACACCAATGTTACTAATGATTGGATAGGAGCAGAGTTTGGCTGCTAGTATCCTTATCAATGAAGATGTTATCCTGGAAAATATTATTTCCTGTTCTACCTCTTGGTATAAGAAATGCCTCCTTTAGAGGCACTTGGTGGATTTACGTCAAGCTAAGAGAGCAGAGACCTTGTTGGTCTGGTTTTTTGACAATTCCATGGGCACCAGGAAGTACAGCTCATTTCTGTGATCCATGGGGCATAATCCACTCACTCAGTTTGCAGGTCACCAGCACTGGTGAACCTGCACCTCAGTCTGTCTGTGAAAGGGACATTTATCTTTCAGAAATGTTTGTCCTAAAATTGTCAGGCTATTAATGAAACTTAACATAGACTACTGTCCTAAAGTAGTCAGGCTATTAATGAAACTTAACATAGACTACTTAAAACTATCTTTCATTGGTCAAGGTAGGTTTTTCACAGATACTTGTTAAATACTTTTCTCTCTTTCTGCAGCCTTAGGAAGATGTGGGCATGTTTGCCCACAGCATGTATAACAGCAGCAGTCCTTTTTTCTCCCTGCCTTATTGGTCCTGCTGCAGAACAAGAGCTGCCCCAGACCCTCCACCCCTCCTGAGGGCTATGAGATGACCGAGTCACCCAAAGGACCCAGCTCAAGCAGGATACACACAGTCTTGCAGTATGAACTGAAGCTGGGGAAGAACTGCAGTGGCCAGCATGGTTTTGGGAGAGTTGTAGCCAGTTTCCACCCTTGGAAATTCCCTCATCTGCTTAGTGATCCACAGAAGAAGGCGGCCACAGTCCACCAACTATTTTGTTGTCTCCCGTGGCTTGTGCAGACCTTCTCATCGGTGTCATAGGTGTGTCTTTCATGCTGCTTCAGTTTACCTGGGGCCAGTGGATGCTGGGGAACGTGATGTGCAAGCTGGTAAGGTACATAC
>NW_010175502.1:0-54223 GCF_000695765.1 Mesitornis unicolor
GGTCGAGACGGGGGTTCGAGGGCCGGAGAAGGGGCGTCCTGAGGGGACGTGGGGACACCCTTCCCCCCCCAGTATTATATTGTTCAAGTTATTACGTTAAAATTGGCTTCTCACACTGCGGGTGCTCGCAAGATGTCGGGGGACAACGGGCGGGAAGTGCGCGGAGCCGCCGTGCAGGTGAGTCAGCTACTGCAGCCGGGACTAGCGATGCCAGAGCAGTCCAACAAAATTACTACTTTCCTTGCTTCCTCTCCATCTGAAGATATATAGCCGCCCTCACCTGCACGGCAGCTCCGTGTCTGGCGACAGCAAAGGTTTACCACCACCACCCTTTTATTTTTTTCTTAATATTCACAGTTTTCCATCAGAATTCTCCAAAAATTGCATGTGGAAGGCCTGACCCTGCTTCTGAGAGATGGAGAGCCCCAACCTGAATCACAGCACCTGTGGAAAAATGTAGGTATATTTTCACTTTATGAACACTGCCCAAAAGAGGACAGCAGCTTTGAAACACTTACAGACTCGTTAATGATTTAAGATTTAACGAAATCTTCCTGGTTTTACCCATAGATTTAAATTAGGTTTAATAACAATTCTGTTGTGCCATATAATCTTTTAGTCGTGAGAGTTAAAACCAGTTACCAAATGTCTCCAAGGCTGAACTGAAACAGAACGAATTTTGAAGAGCAGAAGAAAACATATTGCGTAGATGAGATTTTTTTTGTACACATCACCTGCAGACGACTACAGCAAACAACACTAGCGTTTTACTTGGAAAACTGGAAATCTTCCACCACTTTTTATTGGTGAATAGTAGCGCTGGCCAGCCCTGGTTGTTTGAGAGATGATACACTGTTAATTATATTCTGATTGCTATCTTGGCTTCTTCCTTAACACCACTTAAATTCCAGTGTTAACTTTATCTCAACAAGGACTTAACGAAAAAGTAGGACAGCCAACATAACTACAAACCCCTCCACATCTTTTAAAACTATTTCTAACTTACTGAAAACCAGGAGAAGCTGTGACCGTATTTTTGTAGTGCTTTCAGACATGCTCCTTAGCAAAATACAGACTTGTAGTTCTCACCAAGTTCAGTTACTAGTTTTGGGAAAAAGTAGAAACCTGAAACTATTCTGCAAATATCTAGATTAGTTCTCTCATTTGATCTTAAACCACATGCTTACTGTCAACCGAGAATCAACATTTCTGGTGCTTTCCCCTGCTACATCTCTGTGGGTTATGATGGAGATCAAACAAGCTGAGAAAAACTAATCAAGAATAGCAATATTTCTGTTTTGACAATGCTTAGAAAGATGGCAGAGAAGGCTTGAATGAAATGTTTACAAAAATAATCACGCAAACATGAGGTAAATCTGGTGCTATTTTCAGCTTGTGCTTATTAATCATTTAAAGCAGATGATTGGAGTACCCTTTGAAAAGCATTAGATGTGCATTCTTACTAGCTGCATGCAAACACATTCGGTCGATAATTCTGCGCTGCATAAAAACATTACGTCCCACAGACTGTTTTCACAAAAATACTGAATCCCGCACACGACCACACCTGATAAACAGCAAGAATCACAGTTCAGGATTTAAATAGTAAGCAGAAGGACATCTCCCAGAGTATGACACTGTACCAGCCACAGCTGGTCAGCTGCTGCAGCCGGGACTAACAATGCCAGAGCGGTACCACAGAGTTACTGCTTTCCTTGCTTCCTCTCCATTTAAGATACACAGCCCCTAGGACTGATTTGTAAATGATGGTGAAATAGCAGAAGTGCATGGCTGTTTATCACTTGTGATAAACAATGAATGACAGGGCAACTTTCTTCATTTTAAAATCTTCTGCCTGTGAAAACCCTTTCCTATGCTAAGAGTCATACAGAAGGTCTTAAGTTTCTTACAGCTTTAGAAGCTATCCTCATATTTATATTTTTTTAGAGAGAGTATGTGACAGAGGTCTCAGCATCTCTTTTTTTCCCTTGGACATCTCTTTCTTTTACTACAGTATTTCCAGGAATGCAACCTCTTACATACAGGTTTTAGTAATATTACAAGATAAAGATAATGTTTTAAACGATAACAGCATCAACTAATCTACTATAATTTAACACTTCTCAATATATTTTGGAGACCAGGAGCATATGCATTATGTTTTTCCCTAGAATCATTGCATATTCTCTTACAGGTGAGATTTGGGTATTCCTGTAAATTCTTCCTCATCTTCCTGGGTAATGTGGGAATGCATGCATAGTGGAGGTAATCTACTTTGTGAAAAGAATGTAAAGGGCCAGAGATCGTGTAATCACCAAACACTGGCACTATGCTTGCCTCAAGTTCGAATAATCCAACAGTGAACTGTACTTCCAGACAGTTCTTCTCGGGTTGTAGCTTCACATTATTTTCCCAACCTAGAGCTTAATTTCAACACTAACAAAATGGAGGAGGAAATTTCAAAAAAGAGGGACTAATGGATGCCAATTCAACAACTTATAGTTCGGCTGTATTATGTTAGAATGAAATAGCTATTCATACTTCAGCATCCTTTGTGAAACTTCTAAAAACAGCTGTATGTATTAAAGCCTATAACTAAGAGGTTTTCATACGATATGTACATAGCATCTTCCATCCCAAGGAATCCTTATGCACTGACAGAGTTTACCTTTAAAGTACTGTTGGTGCCAAATGGCAACGTGAAGAATACTTGATTTGCCAAAAATGTAGCAGTGGGTAGATTAAGAGAGCAAAGAGCAGTCGTAAAACCTGTCATCATTCTTTACGAGGCAGGCAGAAATGTTGTACGAGGAGTTGTTATACAGCGGAACGGAGCTTCATGAAATATGAGGACCAGGAAGGAAATTTGGAGTACCCATACTTGATTCATAGCTATGAAGTCCCACACTTTTATAACAATTTGGACATTTAATTACCAGAATGTTCAGACCCCATCTTAGTTGCTATTAAGAAAAAATTCCCATGGTGTCATATGCCACCAAGCTATGGCTTAAGTCCAGTATCTGATAGAGTAGAAAGCATAGCCCTGTGAATCGCCAGTGTAAATTACTCCTGCAGTAATTTCACACCCTCACATCACAGTCTCCCAGTCAAAAGCCAACCAGTCCTAAATCTCTATTGTTCTTAAGAGGAAAAGTAATGACAGACAAAGTCTGAGACAGGAATATGTTCTGTGACAATGCCGTGAAGTTTTATAGCAGTCAGCATAAGTTGCTTTTTGCACTTAATGTTTGAATGTCATACACACGACAGGAGAAGAGAACAAAAATCTCCCCTCTGCTTTGTTTAAAAAAAAAGAAAACAAATCGACCAGAAGATTATCGGTTACATTGGGATATTCTGCAGACATCATTTCACAGTCCTCATTTAGTATCAAAGCAAAAATAATCAAGCGCAAAGCGCACATTATATTTGCACTTACATGAAATGACCTTGACGTGGCCTAGCTTCAGCTATGCAGAAAGTAGAGGGACTTCAACCTCCATCTGATGTTAGGAGCAATTGTACAGGCCAGGCACAGGGCCTGAGCAAAGTTCCCATGTGCTGACCCTGCTGGCACTACTGACTGGCTAGAAATGAGAGTCACCAAAAGCTGCCAAGTGATTTCTCTGTAAGATAAATCTGGTGCTTCCCTGGCAAAAAGAATTCTCAGACTGTAAGTAAATTGTTCAACCTGACAAAGTTGATGATCTTGCATCAACTTAGTCAAAAACAACATAAAAGGCCATTTGCTGCAGCATGTGGAACTTGGTGGAGGTGTCCACAATACCTTTATTCTAAGAAAAAAACAAACAAAAAACCCCCACCAAACAAGCACGCAAACAAAGATACAGAAACCATCACAACAAAACAGAGCCAGAAGAACATGGCCCGTGGAGAGAACCTGGTATTATGGTTGTATGTCTTCGGAGAGGATCACAAGTTAGGTCGCCAGATGCATAATCTGACTTGGTTTGTCATAATCTCCTGAATACACATATATAAAAGGGGACAGAATAACTTCTTTTGCCTCTGAACTCATTAGCATTCACAAAGTTATTTTTTTTATGCATAGATTGTGAGAAAGAGCTTTTTGCAGCATTCAGACCATTTTGCAACGCATTCAGACAATCCTCTTAAGTTATGCAGCAAGTCTGCTCTTAAAAGGTCCAAAATCCTATATAACACCCATTCCACAGATTACTGTGAGAAATCAGTTGGCAAAATTAAAATTTTTAGTAAGAATGGCATCACTTTAAGAACGATTTATGTATTTTGTTGAATCTGTTACAAGAAAGCACATGAGGGAAAATGCTCGAGCAGATGTAGTGTTGAATTAAAAACCCTGAAAACACTGTAGATGAGAGGGGGGAAAAAACAGTGAACTATTGAATATAGTTACTTTACAGTTAGAAAAAAGACAACTTTTAGCAGCTGTAATCTCCTCAAACATGGCTCTTTGATTTTTCGACTGTTTGATTTTGTTTTCCCAGAAAAAATGTTGATAGAGTGAAATAGGCAACGGTTTGCGTAATCCTTAGTGCTAGTAACAAAGGTTTTGAATGTGGAAGATATTTAAATCCTTGGACATGGGATGTGGGTTATTTCAGAAGTAAGAGTAAAATCCAAAGCAGCAGTGAAAACAAAGTAGCATCTAAAGGTCAGTACTGGAAAACAAGCTGAGCATTGGCAAACTTGTCTCAGCATTCCTGTGAATTTAAAAGTCCGTCCCTGCTTTCTACAGCAGCTTCCCAAGGGAAAAACGAATAATTTAGATTTAAATACTAGTTGTCGTCAATGTTTTCAGTAGAAATCACCAAGAAAAAAAATTACACCAAATTCCTAAGAGAAAATATTTATCAATAACACAGAACTCACGTTGCACATTAAAGTGGATCTAGCAAGGCGAACAGAATCTAGACATGGTCCCAGTGGTCATTGTATAAAGACCAGATTTAGCTTGCTGCTGTTTGAGCAAGAATAATTCATTTGATTTGAGAACAGTAATATTTTAACATTTCTTCTTCAGATCAAAGGTTGTAAATTACATTCATGCTATGTAAGCCCATGTACCTTTCGTACTTAAACTCTTAATGAAAAGCAGCACAAGGGCAAGGCAGATCTGTCAGCACGTATTTCAAGCAAGCGGTTGCTGTAAGTCACAGATACCAAGCAAACCAATTGGGAAGCCCTTGGATGCACTCAGGAGACTCCTGTCCCTGCAAAAGGAAGTTAACGATGCTGTTAGGCTGCTCTGCAATTTATCAATGTTGAAGTCTGCTCTTTGGCTTCTTCAGCTTCCGGACAGAACTTCTGCTAATTAATATAGTACTTATTTCTCCAACGTGCACTATAAATAGTGACTGCGAAATCTCTTAGCAATTACTACAAATGAGCTCTGAGGTGAGATGAACACGAGCGTTGCTGTCAGACATGGATAGACTCGGGTACCTCCAAACCTGCTTGCTAATTAATCCCCCAGTTACCAGCATACCTGATAGGATGTGCTGTCTCAGTAGTTTATATGGCCAACTGCATATGGAAATGGCAGCAAGACACTTCATATCTTTAGCCTGTATGGCCCTACAGTTTGTGTCTGATCTCACCTGCAGGCTTTAATTCTTAAAAGAGGGGGCTCTTACCAGGATCTTACCTGTACATTTAATGTATATAATGATTGCATGGGCTTATATTCACTATACTGAACCATGGCACTGAAGTTTGGAGCGTTCTTCCTAGGCTCCAGTGTGTGTGTGTACACATACACACATAAATACACACACACACACACACAGATATAAAACAGTGAGAAGTAAGTACATCCAGATGGCATTCCAGATCTCCTAAGATCTCTTCAGTATCACCACTTCCATCTTTCCATTATCTGGTGAGGAATTTAAGGTGACTACACACCTAAATCAAGCACTATAATAAGATTAATCTCTTACATTGTTTTATAATTAAATCCATGTATCTGTATAGTGATCTTGGACATGTATTATAGTGATAAGTGCAATCAGGAGGGAGGAAAATATGTGGGCATGGAATACATTGTGGATGGGAAAAGTACAAGTCTTTTTCTTGTATTTTCCTTCAGCTTTTTGTTTTCTTGTAGCATTTCAGCAACATATTGATTTATATTGATCTGAAACTTTTAGGTAAAAAATTACTCCCAGTTTAAAACCATTTCGAGTTTTCAAGAAATTATGATTTTATTTGCATCAGCATAAATTTGTGGTGTCGACTGATCACCCCAAATAAGAGTGGGGAAAAAAATAATCCACAAAGGTTCTGTATTAATAGCAAAACCCACAAAGAGCCTCCTGGGCTGCGTTAGGCAGAACATTTTCAGCAGGTGAAGGGAAGTGAGCCATTGCCCCGCTCAGCAGGAGTGAGGCACACCCAGAGTGTACGGTCCAGTGCTGTGGACTCCCAGTACCAGACAGGCATGGACTTACTGGAGCGAGTTCAGAAAAAGGCCAGGGAGAGATTTAGGGGACTGGAGCATCTGTCAGGAGAGGCCGAGAGCAGTGGGACTGTTCAGTCCGGAGAAGAAAAGGCTCAGGGGGGTTTTATCCATGTGCCTAAATTCCCAAAAGCAGGAATAAAGAAGATGGAGCCAGGCTCTTCTGAGTGGTACCCAGTGACAGCAAAGAGGCAATTACATCTGAACATTAAAAAGAAAAAACCCAAACCCCCACCTTTTTTTACCGTGAGGGTGGACAAACAATGGCAGAGATTGCCCAGAGAGGGTGTGGACTCTGCCCTTGGGGATGTTCAAGACCTGACTGGACGCAGTCCTGGGTAAGCTGCTGCAGTGGAACACATTTCGAGCAGGGAAGCTGCTTCCAGCCTCAACTCCTTTGTATCCCATACGGGTGAATAAAGTTAGCCTCTCCTCCACCAGACTTCTTGAAAATTCTGTTATTCATATCACTATCAACATTGTAATTTAAAGTTTCCAACCTGGTCTTTATCACCAGCAACAATCTACTGACAAAGAGCACCCAATCCATAGTATCTCCCAATCTAACGCTCTACACAACTTTCAATTAATCATGGATCGACATCGGGATGAATTTTATTTTTAAATGTTTTTCTGGAGCGACCTGAGTTGCTCCAGACTTTGTGATGCTGGAAACATCTTGAGCATTTTCTGGTGATGATGGGATAAAGATTACCTTGGGGATAGTGTTTGACACAGAATACCAATATATTGCACAAAAAATATCCCCTCTCCTTCCCTGAAGTTTTCAGGTACAATTATTTCTTGGAGGTGGTTTAAACTTTGTCTTATACATACATGATATCCTGCCACAAACAAGTAATTAGGAGAAGTATTATTCTCTTAAGACAGAATTTGCATGGTTTAGGTTTCTCTGTGACGCCTACACAAATGATATCTAGCTACTAGTCTGCAGTTGCTTCTGGCCTGATGCATAATCTAGCCTCATTTACAAACACTACCGAATGAGGAAAATATTATTTTTATATTTTATATTACCATTTATATATCTCACCAAAATAAACAAGATTTTCTGACTGAGCACTGGAAGAAAAAAAGTCTTCTGTGCCTTATTTCCTGAGCGTGGCAACTAAAAAGGTTACTGCACGCAGCTAGGTGTCCTAATTATGCCGAGAAAGCTTGGATCTCAGCAGCAGGAACGTAGGGTATGTCGGAAAACAAAAGCTAGAATAACATTTGAAAAGATCACGGTGGTCTGCCAGTCCTGAGATGGTTTGCTAAAGCTGCTCTGAGATGACTGGTGAGGCTAAAAAGTCTTTGAGTCTTTCGGAAATCCTCCTTTGTGCAATTCAATGACTTGTTTCCTCCGGGAATGAGCAGGTTGGGATGAGCAGCAAGACTTTCTCCCCAATACCTCTGGTTATTCCCAATTGTTTCCTTACTTTCACTGTTGCTGAAGCAAAGAATGAGGTGTCTCCATGAATGGAGGTATTGCAGATGGACAGTTCTGTTAACAGCAGGGCTAGGTCTTGTAAATTAAGTTATTGCTCTTTCCTCTATAAGTTTTCTACTGTCTCTGGTTTATTTCTTGGGTAAACTGATGTTCATTAGTTGTTTCTGCATTTAGTCTCCAACAATTGACAAAATAGAAAATACTCATTTGATTCGATTCCTTCAGTAAGGAAAATCCAGACATTTTTGCTCTAAGGCAAACATTAAAGATTTAGCTGAGGCAGTGAATCAACTCAAATAGCGCAAAGTAGCATCTGCCCAGGTACTACGATCATCTTGAAATCTGCATATAAGCATAGAGGACAGTCTTAAGTGTATGTTCAGTTATGTGAGAATAAAGCAAGCTAACCTAGGTTTGAAGATACGATATCTGAAGAGGGTTGTTTTGTCATACAAGTCAAGAGTAAACTCAAAGGAAAAGCAGCCTTCTTTCATAGCACAGCAAAAAGATACCAGCAATTTTTCATGCATTCCTTAAACGTTTTCACAGACTGTGTAGGCACGTTACTTACTTTTAAAGAACTGCAATGGCATGCATTAATCAGGAAGTCTATGCTAAAGCAGTAATTGTTGCGAAGTTCTACAATTACAAGGGGGTGTTCAAGTAGATGTACTTGGTACAGATTAATATTCTTTTAATTACATAACTTACTGGGATCTGAAATGAAAAATGAAGCTATACAGTGGCATGCTCTTTGAGTTGGCACTCGTACTGGTTCCTCAGAGGTAGGCATACCTGGCAAAGCTTCACCAGTCTCTCATATTTTTTGCCCCTCTCCTATTCATTTATCATATGGTTACATAAAAACAGCAGGGAAATGAATTATGCATATTTTTTAGTACGCTGAAAAGTTAAATACAACTTACATGTGTGATTGCACAAAGCACTTATTTGACCTTGCTAAGCTTTAAAAGGCATTCTAAGATTAGCCTGGCATGTAATTCAAGTGTACAAAAAAAAAATTACAAAATTGGTTCTTAAAATGCTAGTACAGACTGTTTCATGCCTAAATCCTCATTATGTTCAGTGTATTTATAGGAAATGACTCAACTTTTAAGTGGGTAACGACAAGTAAACCCTCCTTTCTTGTGGAAAAGCGGTGCTCGTATATTCAGATGCTACCTCGTCAAGCTACAACCTTCAATAAACCATGTTTTGCATAGGAATGAACAAAGACTACACAAATGTTTCCATGTACCAGTTTTTGTCAAAGCGATTGTGAAACACTGCAGCATTTTACAGCTGAGCAAATGGGAGGGAGGGGACAGAAAGAGGTGGTGATGGGGAAAGAAAAGCCCAGCACTTCCACCTCTTTCAGTCTCAGGGTTTGCACATAAGCTTGGAAGCCTCACAAAGCTCATGATGCCACTTTCATCGTGCAGCTCACTTTCACTTCTCCATTTGTTACAATCTCGGTTTAATATTTGGCCTTCATCCTCTTGTTAGCCACAGGGGAAAACAAATTACATGGAAATGAATAGAGACACTAAGGGCAGAACAAATTCCTGTACTTCCAGTAATACATAAGCAACACAAATATAGAATCTTGTTTTATTCTATGCTCTATTTCCTGTTCTTTGTAGCAATGGAGAACATGGCAGTTCAAGACCTTACTTACCCAGCTGTACCAATTCAGCATCCCTGCAAGGAAGATGATGGTAAGAGTTGCTTCAGCTTATTCATTTGTGAATTAGTCACAACAGATTAACGAGTTGAAAAAAATCGCATTTAATTTGATATTAGTTTCGGAGTTGAAAAAAAAATCGCATTTAATTTGATATTAGTTTCAAGATCAGCAGTTTAGATATCCTACTTGAGATGTAAAAATGTTATTTCATTAATTCATCCTGGACTAAGTTTCAGCCGCAGCTGTTAGAGGCGTATCAGGTCTGAGTTTTCTTTACTAACAAGCATTATCCAAAGAATGGAAGGATGAAGGATATTACACTGCAGCAGCTCAAAACGGTAAATACAGGTGAGCTGTGGGTAGTGATTTTTCAATATCATTGTTATAGTAGGAGAAATAGGACTATCCAACAGAAAACCACCTCAGGCCGGTGCACACATCAGTAACCACAGTTCTCACCTCAGACCTTTCCTAACTTGATATTGACCTTAAATCCCTAAGAGCTTCACTAATTATACTTAATTTTTGATTGTGTGTGTAAATATTCACTTTCCTGGATTAAATCTGTATCTCCACCTGTACACTATTTTTATATTGTACACTCATTGTTGGTACAGTATTGCATTATTATGGAACTCCTGATTTCCAAAGTGTCAACTGCTGGTGAAGTTACCTGTGTCTGATAATAGCTATTGATATATACATTTATTCTCCCAAATGCACCCCTTTGTATCATGTTCTCTATTTCTAAAGTAATCTAACACACTGCAACTGTTCTATGGTTTTAGTATCAGCCATTTAATCACGACATTAAATCTATCTGAAAGCTGGATTTAATGCAAAATACTGAGGAGCTGTCATAGCTCACTGGTGCCCCAGCAGTGCATCCTGTAAGCACTTCCAGGTAACGTCCCTGGACTTCCTTCAGTGTAGCAGCTTTTCAAACCAGCTGGTGTTCAGAGAACACTGGTACAGCTTTATTTTTGAAAAAAGAGGTATTTTTTTTTTAGAAGCAAAAAGTGGTTGAGTTCCAGTTCTAAAGGATCTGTGGACAGCAGATGCCCATGAGCCAGCTGGTCTTCAGAGAACACTGGTACAGCTTATTTTTGAAAAAAGAGGTATTTTTTTTTAGAAGCAAAAAGTGGTTGAGTTCCAGTTCTAAATGATCTGTGGACAGCAGATACCCATGAGCCAGCAATGTGCCCTTGAGCCAAGAAGGCCAACGCCATCCTGGGGTGGATGAGAAGGGGTGGTTGTAGGGCAGAGAGGTTCTCCTGCCCCTCTGCTCTGCCCTGCTCACACCACAGCTGCAATCTTGTGTCCAGTGCTGGGCCCTCAGCTCAAGAAGGACAGGGAACTGGCCCAGGCTGCCCAGAGAGGATGTGGAGTCTCCTTGTCTGCAGACACCCAAAGCCCTGGCCGTGTTCCTGTGTGACTGCTCTGGTGATCCTGCTCTGGCAGGGGTTGCACTGGGGGAGCTTTCCAGGTCCCTTCCAGCTCCTGACATTCTGGGATGCTGTGAAGGCTGGCAAAAATTCTGAACCAGTTCTGGAGTATTGTAATGAGATGTGAGCAGGTAGAAAATTGTGTTAACCTTACAGCTCTGCACTTTGTCTGAAGCCATAAGAACATCAGATCATCGTATTACCAACCTCCACCACGTCCAGAAAAGAGCAGCCCCACTGTAACTGTCTTCCACTGATATTTTTCAGTGTAATACAGGAAAATGCCGAGGCCTGTAACACAAACCCACTGTAAAGTGTTTTAGTAACTGTTCTGAAGGGAATGATACCTTTTTCAAAGTTGTTCTTATTCCATGTAATAGTTTTAAATGGGCAAGATTTTAGACACATTATTACAAAGGTGTATTAAAACTGTTTGATATTATTGCTCTATGTAAATTAAGTTCTACTTGCAACCCTTCACACCGTAAAACCATCTGCTGAAGGATACAATCTTGCAATAAAGGCTACACCTACTCTGTGTTCTGTTCTCTTCATTACCTACAATTGCATGAAAATCTTTCACTTTGTTCTGACTTCACTCCTTTTCTCTTCCCCCCTCCTATGCGATAGGAACTATTTAAGAATGAACCTGCTGCTACTGACTCCTGGGTCAACTTCTCTATTTTTGTTTTGACATCATGTAACAAAGATTAATTGGGATTCAGGCTCTGAATGGCAGCTTTGGGAGGAATATAGCAGACAAAGCCAAAACTTTGCTACTGAGCTAAGCAGAACAAGACTCATAAGCTTCAATTTAATGGATTAACTTCTAAAAAATGCACACTCACAAAATAATCAGCATATTTCTTTGCTTTAAAGGCTTGAAATTTAAAAAAAATTGGGATTTTTCCCTCCCCCTCAGTGACTTCACTGTTCATGTCACGTATGCTTGAGTAATTAATGAGCAAAGTCACAGCTTCATCGAGCAACTCGTGCACTTCACAAAAATACTCCGCAAGTAGGAATTCACTCAGGACAGACAGAGAGCCAAGCCTTCAAAGAGACCCTTAATGTTTCAAACTACAAATACACATTGTTGAACTGGGAGCTGCAAAATGCCTTTTTGGAAAACAGCAGAGTAACAGTAACAGTGAAGGTCAGTGCTGAGTACCTGACAATTTCGTTCAAGTCAGTTTTAACAAGATCACTGTCGTTCTTCATGATACACCTTTTGTGTTTGTGTTCTGTATTTGATGA
Source organism: Mesitornis unicolor (assembly GCF_000695765.1). NCBI lineage: Eukaryota > Metazoa > Chordata > Aves > Mesitornithiformes > Mesitornithidae > Mesitornis > Mesitornis unicolor. The sequence goes on from NW_010175502.1 coordinate 12,309, forward strand.
TACCATCAGAAAAATGTCTTTTGGACACAGTCCATTACGTCTACATTTATAGATTTTCTTCCAGTTTTTTGTGATGAATGTTGCTGGTTCTTTGCTATTTTCCTTGGGGGAAGGAAGACGTCTACTTAGATTATGTATAGCCTGAAACAGCCAGTGTTTTTTGGCTAAAGTACAGAAGTGATAAAAATGAAAGCACAATTTCACAGGGCCGTGGCTGCACTCAGCTGTGGAGTGGAAGAGATTCAAGGCCTTCTGTAAAACTGAGATTCAGAACTCCGTACTATGAAATGCAGCAAGTCTGGCACTGGACATGGGGTAGAAAAGAGCACTAATCCTGCAACATCGACCATCGACACACTTGAAACATCACAAACACAGATGTCCTGATACTGTGCCATCACCAGTGATTACATCCTGCATAATCACTGTGCAAGAAACGTTACATGGCTGCTTTTGGACATTTTTCCTTAAAGAGATACTATTTCTTTTCCTTAATCTACTCGTAGTTTGGGGAAGATAGAAACTCCAGTGGCTCTTTACCAGTTAATCTTCTTTGTTAGTTCTGAACCACAGTTCAGCTTCTGAGAAAGACAATAGGAAAAAAATGGCCTAAATTTCCATCCAATTTAACTGCAAGCCTCTTGAAAAGTAGTTCATTACTTTACTGTTTATTAAAGGGCAGTGTCAGGAGGAAGGAGCCAGGCTCTGCTCTGGGATGTCCAATGCCAGGACAAGGGGCAATGGTCCCAAGCTGGAGCACAGGAGGTTCAAGCTGAAGATGAGGCCAAAGTTTGTGAGTGTGAGGGTTCTGGAGCATGGCCCAGGCTGCCCAGAGAGGTTGTGGAGTCTCCTTGTGTGGAGACACCCAAAGCCCTGGCCGTGTTCCTGTGTGACTGCTCTGGTGATCCTGCTCTGGCAGGGGTTGCACTGGGGGAGCTTTCCAGGTCCCTTCCACCTCCTGCCATTCTGGGATTACTATTCACTTTGCAATTACTATTTATTTATTGGGAGATAGCACATCTTACCCTCTCAGTCTTCTCTGCTGTAGACTAAACATGCCAATGCTGTCAGTCTTCCCCTACAGGTCGTGTTTCCCAGACCTTATTCCTGTTCCTCCACACTGGCTTCCCTCCAAATGGTCAACATCCTCCTCACAGCATGGTTCCCAAAATGCTGCAGTTGGAGCCTTATCAGTACTCGAGTGGAAAGATTACTTCATCATCTTACAGACAGTCTTGTTTATACAAGCCAGTGCTTGCTTTTTTTTTTGGTACTTGTTTGGCAATAGTATTAAATTACTGGTTCTTGTTTAATTACTAAGCCATTGCAACTCCCTTTACTGTAAAGCTGTTGGGTTTCCAAGAGCAAAAGCCTACTTTTTTGGCTTGTTTAGCTGACACAGTAAGCAACTTTTCTTTTTCATTTTACAGACATTCCCATATCTTCAGGATCATTCAGGATCCTTTCTCCTTGTTTAGACTCTATCATGTCCATAAGCAAGATCTGCAGTATAAGATCTCCTAAATTAAATTCACCATGCTGCCTCTACCTTCCCCTCCTCTCACTTGCAGTGCCTGGCATGTGATATCCATATTGCTTATAAGCAATAGAAGTCCCAAAGATCCCATGATTTTGTGGTTTGCCAGCACTGTTCATCACAGAACACATGCTCTGTCTCTACATTTTAAGTCTTCACCTTTGCGAAATTCCTGACTTAAAAAGTAAAGGACATTTCTCCTTCAGGTACACTACAGGTTATATTCCATGAAAGTGCCTTATGCGCAGCTGTTTGGCTGTCACACTTGAGCAAATATAGCAAATATTAAGTGCCAGGATATATTCTGCTTATTTGGGAGACCTCAACTGTGCTGTTTTAAACACTAAAGAGAATTGGAACAAATTGCAAGAATAGGATAACATGTACAAAACTCCCTTATCTTTGACCCAAGGAATTCTTAAAAGCATTAAATATCTTTAGAAAAAATTTTATTCTAATTGCATCTACAAGTAACTTTAAAGTCTTCTGAGGATCTTTGTGACCCCTGATTAGAACTTTGTAAAGACAGAGACTGGAAATTAACTGAAGTACCCAGACATACTGAAATAGGAGCTTCCCCCCATCCTCCAATTACATAAAAGCTATAATTATATTTGTTACAGAAACATTTTAACTGGGGAAAACACTGGATCATTGAAGACACCCCCTCGCCCCATCCCCAGGTAACCCCCACTCACAGCACAGCAAGAGCAAAATTAACTCAGCAAATAGTGCTCGCACTGCAAAGCTGTTGCTGTGCACAGATGACAGTGCACTGCTTGCTCTTTTGTTCCGTCATTGAAAGAAAGATGCTAAAGGAAACCCTGGGAGACTAATTTGAAGTTCACCTTTTGTTACACAGTTGCAGACTTGATTTTTTCAATCTGTTTAATCAGTGTCAAGAGTCTATCCCATAAGAAATTAGAGCAAAAAAATGACTTGACATATGGAATAATTGCTTTGTGCTTAATCTGTAATGATGACGATACCCAGACCCCACCTTTGCTGACGGAGAGATTCTGGGTTGCAGAAGGGCCGTACAGCTGATCTGCTGCTATTCAACTTACAACAGGACGAGAAACTAATTATTTGTTTTCCCCTCTCCCTAGAGAGACCATCCTTCTCCCTGGGAAGAGTTTACTTGCAGGAGGATACCAACAGTCACTCCTTTACTGCATGAAAGCAAACCAGAAATGCAAGGTTTTGTCTGTTGTACGTTCAACTGGAAAAGGAAGCAGAATTCCTATGGTATGTATCTAGCCCCACTCACCATTACATTGATTTATTCTGAGCAAAGATGGAAACTGGACTGAGGGGGAACAAGCAGCCCTGTTGCTCGACTGGGATGTCATCCTGTCCCCAGACTCAGTCAATGCCAGGCACCTCTGCTCAAGGTGCTCTCAGGGGTGCCAGGTAGGATCAGCTAGGGAAGGCCTCTCTGGCAGAAATGGGACAGACAGCAAATCAGCCTCTGAACTTCCAGCACAAACCAGGCTCCACACAAAGGAGTGGGGTTTTTTGAGACAAAGAGGTGAAAGAGGGGGGCTGGGGGAAGGATGCCTCCATTTTTCTTCTTTAAACAGCAGCACCATCATTTCTGGATACAGCCATAACAACAGATCTATTTGTATCAGTGCCTACAGCTCCCCGACAGCGGAAAAAGCTGGGTCAGCAGATCAATGGATGCTACACACATTTCAATGAGTCTGAAATTGAGAGTGCTGTAGTGCTATCAGGTGAAAGGCAGCAGCAGAGCTCAGCAGACTGCATCAGAATTCAAGGATACCAACTCTGATGAAGCACAGAGCTGTGTTCAGCCACTTACTGCGAGTGCCTGCGTAGTGTTTCTCTCTATGGAGAGAGAGGCAAGAGTGGTCTGAGACCTAATTTGTATAACAAGCTATTTAAGAAGGAAGCTAATTGAAGTATACAAATCCTGAAGAGTACCACATCGAGCCAAGATACTATTATTAGCCCAACCTAGATGAGGTTATAAAAGTGCATTAAAAAAACCTAAATAAAAAAAAATTAGTAGGAAACATTCCCCACTTAAAGATCCCATGAGATAAATTCTCTCAAGCAATGATTATCCAAAATAGTAAAAAAGATACACTAAAAATGGGTGTGAAGGTAGAGAAGGAAGGCAGAAAAAGCACAGGTTCACCTAAATGGGTCACGACTTGTTCCTGACGTTCACTGTCAGTATGTTTTAGAGATGAGAGAGAGCCAACTAACAGAGCAGCAGCTGAAAGTTAAATTAAACTCTAATTCTGCAACAAAATTATTATTTAAATTATATGCTACTTATGTAAAAGTTTTATGTAAAGTTAACTGACCCAGAAGCATTTTCAGCAGTGTCCTCTGATAAACTCTGGTCATACAACACCCATTTAACCTTACAGAAGCAGTTTCTTACAGTAAGAGTTCAATCAAGCTACATGGAGAGACAACAGCTTTAACACAGTTTACGCTGCATGCCCTGCAGAGTACATCCACTTTAAGGTCTTCCTTCTCTAATTTTGAAGCTCAAGCTTCACTTGGAAAGAAAACAGAACTTACTGCCAGATTCCTTGAGTCAATTCTCTGAAGATAAACTAGCACAGTCCTTGACAGGGAAGGGTTTTGCTTTCTTTGAAAGAGAATCCTTTGTGCCACGCTGCCACTTGGAACGAGACTTTCAGCATTCCCTCTTCACATGCTGAGAGCAAGTGGAGGTACTTTCTTATGCTGCTCAAAATGTGGTACCATTTACTTTCAGCTCAAGCAATATGAATATATACCTGTATTTTACTGAAATGAAAGAAATGTAGTTAGCTAAGGTCAATCAATCTAGGAGACATCCATATCCAAATATGATGTGCTGGTAGGCAGCATCTCTCCATTAAGGCAGTGTCTGAATCCAAGTGTTACATTACAGGTGCACTCTGTACCACACTGTGGAGACTCTCCAAGCAGTTCAAAACTCCACAGTCTTTTTAGCCATATTTTCTGTGGTAAGACTAGAAACCCACAAGAAAGCATTATTTCAGCCTCCTGCTTGCACATGATGTGGTAAAACATGAAAAGGCCACTATGCTTCACGTGTAGTTTGTAACCCATCGTCATGTCCTTTTCTTGAAGTCAGGCTTGCCTTCCTCTTGCTTTTAGGTTGCTTTTCAGAGTGTGGTAAACTCAGTGATTCCACAGACACTGAGGAGCAGGTACTGGGTAGTTCTGCTAATACAGCAACCTTCATGCAGCCTCATGCACAAACTAACCAGACTAATTTCAGGTCTACAAAAATAAAGTGCAGTCTTTGCTAACTTTGTCTTAAAGCTTATTGCCTTTGCATAGGTCTTAAAGAACTAAGGGGACACATGCAGAATTATCAGCAGTAATTTCCCTTCACCCTTTTTGTGTGAGTAAATAATATAAATCCTGTACCTCTGACAGAGGTTTTGTCAGCGTGCCTTCACCTGGTTTAACAGTGATCACAGGCAGTGCTATGCTGCAGAACAGCTTCACAGCAAAAGCTCATGTTTAAAGTCAAGGGAAAGGCCAGTTTGCATTTTCAGTATAAAGCAGTCATTTACTTAAAGAAAATCCAGGGAACCCAATTCAACTCTGCCTCTTGTGAAGCAAGAGATTATTGCACTAAGGTCACAAGGAGTATTTATATTCTTAAGGGCAGATTATTTTTTACGTTAAGCAGCTATAAGTATATTTGAGAAAGAAATACATACACACACACACACAGAGGCATATAAAAAACCCAAATCCAGTCCTTACACAGAACTTAGCCAGCCAACATCCACAGAAATAAAAAAATACACATACACAAAATATGAAATCCAAATAACTCTTTTAAAAATGCAAGTAGCGTCCTCCTAGATTGCCTCATTAAGAATTAAGTTAGATTGCAATCATTTGCCATCTTCATTTATTCTCTATAAATAATAAAGCAGAGTTATTCAGCTTAGAAACAGCATGCTTACCTTTGCAGAAGACATAACCTGGACATTTTTAATATGACCAAAAAACCCCACCACAATACAAATGTGATTTCCACATCACTACGTCAACAGAAACACAAGCAAGCTGACATACAGGGATAGGTAGAGGGCAATGGCCAATACTCATTAAACTGAACATGCCAGTGATTCAGTTGGTTCAGGCACTGACATTTTTAATACTGATAAAAATAGTTTCACGTAAGCTGGATGCCAGAGACTTGTTTGGAGTAAATCACTTCAAACAAGCACTTACAATTTTGGTATGGGCCACCAGAGCACAGTAGTTACACAGAACTTTTATTTATAGGTATTCCCGCTAACATAGCGTTACCACAAAAAAGCTTTGGTTTATATTCATAGTGTGAATAAGAAAAACCTAGAGAAATGGAGAAACATGCTAAGCAAGACTGTTATTCTCACAAAGTGTTACACTGTTTGCAGTGCAGGTAATTTGTTCTCTGGAAGCTAATGGAGGCACAGCAGCGAAGGCAGCTGCAGGCAGGTCCTCCTCCTCACGTCCAGTAGGCTGTAAAATAGCAAGTTTAACACTGATAAACAACACTACTGAAATGCAGTGAAACTTAAGTGTGCTTAAATTTCCAGTTTCACTCAACTAGCCAAAAAACACCCTCAAACAGCAAAAAGGTTGCCTGTTCATTTCACTCACCTACAGACGCACAAGTTAACACTAAAACAGTTGGCAAGTTACATTGACTACTATAAAAACTGAAAACCCAGCGCTCATTTCAATCTAAAACGGCTTTTAAATCTGAACCCGATGTGAACAGCCCTCCCCAGAACCCCAACCAAACAAAACAGCCAAAACCCAACAGCATCACAACCCAAACCGTCGCTAGCATTCAGTATGGGCATCTTCAGATTTCAGGGTTCACTGGGTTTTCCTGATCCTAAGCATTGTCTTTGTTAGAAAATGGAAGGAAGCAAAGTACTCTGAACGCAGGGAAACAAGAGTTTGGAGATGAAGCAAATTTATTGTTCCAAGTGTTGAAATTAGGGAGTATTTTAAATCAACAGCCACACACTTCATGAAAATCCAGCTAGCATGAATGAACACATCTGGGAAACCCTTAAATAAGTTTCAAAGCTATTGTAACACGGTCTGCATGTATCATAGAGCCTTGCAGGTAACCCATGGTTTAGAAAATCAAAGATGCCCTCTGCGTAAAGGACAGGCAGAGAACAACTTCACTGAGGTACTAGTCCCATTTTTTTTTTCAGGCAAATTACTGCATAGATATCTAAGGTTAAGGAGTTCTGACATTTTTCTAAACAGCTTTTACAGCATCATAAGGTAACATAATGAAAATACATTGTATTTGAAACCAAAAAGCAGCATATTAGACATGCACTGGTAGAAAACATCCTGTGTGCAATCTGAGATGTTAAAAGTACCATACACAGCTTGGATGTTAATCTAAAAGCATACTAATTTAATTTGACTTCATTTTTTGGTGGGAAAAAAAGTCTACGTGGTCTTATTCATAAAAATGGAATTCTCAACATTCAGCTGTGGTGGGTATAACACAAACATACAGAGTCTTCGTGTTCAAGTTCTTCATGGAGATGTCCTTTGTGATCTCTGAGCCAAGAAAACAAGAAACAGAACACGGTTAGTGCTCTTGCTTACAGATAAAACTATCAGCACTTTTATTTTTCTTTATTCAGACAGTTCTGCTGGTTCCATCAACATGGGACTAGGATAGAAACCACCCAGCTCAAAATTCCCTCCTGTTAAAGCACGGGGCATTAAGGACAGGGTCACAACACACCAGGATTGCCACTGCAACAGCTGAAAGTGCTGTTCAAGGATACAGAGTGGAATTTTTTGAAAGCCTCTGTCTGCCCACAGCTCCCAGCTTCACATCCACACAAAACAGTGTCTAGTTCATAAAGTTATTTAATAATGCAATGGTACGAATTTCATATCAAGAACACAACACAAAGCACTGAGAACCAGAGTCCCTTATAAATGGCCACAGTAGACAGATCCATCTCCCCTAGCATCCCATCTGACAGAAGACAACGTGCGTGAAGGAGTACAAGAACAAGAACGTGCATACATTAACTGGAGTGTTGTGTGTAAAGCAAGGATTGCAGTAGTACCTGCTGGAAAACTGACGTTGCAATCTTGTCACATATGCCTAAAGAATTTCATACCGTGCCAGATCAATTCCTTAAGTCTTTTCAGAGCTATATGCACTCAGTTTGGAGCAGTAATGTATCAAGTCTCACCAACAGATCTCTTTTAAGGATACAGGATATTTCCAACAGGGTTTATGATTTATGATTCAGGGTTTATGATTATTTATTAGACACAGAATAATCTCACTTTGTGGCCACAGAAAAGGTCATCTGCAAAGTTGTTAGGAACTGGAAATCTCTTTCACTGTTCTTGTCACCAAGGAGCTGGATGCCTGCTAGCTCGATGCTTCCCACCACCCATCGGGTGTAGCAAACCTCCCCAGTAATAGAGCAGATCACTTTTATCCCAAAGCTGTACCTCGCAGTACTCCAAACCATTTGGATAACAAGTATGCCAGAGGTCTCTTACTAAGAATCATGAAAGCAGTGAGACACTTCAAAGCGGTAACCACAAATACATTCACTGAAACCAAAGCAAAACAGCATCACGGGGTCACAGACTTACTCTGCACACTAGAATTCCTACAGACAACACGAGCGAAAAAGATAAATTTTAAATTTTGGCACTAGTGTTGGCAGAAATGACAGATTAATAATGTTCAGAGTGGTTTTTCAGTAGAAACGATTTGGTAGCGTGCTGCAGTGTGTCACAGGACTGATGCCTGATATTCACACCGCTCTGGCTCGACCAAGGCGCTGTGCACGTGGTGGGGGAGAGAAGCCTGTGAAGTGCATCCATGGAGATAGCGTCAAAGCGGTTTAGTTTTCAGTAACGTCATGTCCAAGTGAAAGCTGATTCCAGAAAAGGCAGCAAGAAGTTTCGAGTCCATGTAACAGTATGGACGCTCCTAGCATTAAGGCCCCCATCTTCAAAAACTACTTCACTTTTAGCTGAGCAGATATAGTGTGCAAAGTTTAACAGCCATCTATTAATTAAATAATGAAGAAGCCCGTATCGATCATGATGTTACTGTTTTTAAGGAGCTCTCTTCCAGTGCAGTGCTCTGCCTTGAGCAGCTGAATAACCATTTACAGAACTACAGGAGTGGAGGTATAATCCAATTCAGCAATTAGGGCTTTATTCCCTCATTAACCTTCCTTCCCTCCCCATGAAAATGGTCTGTCAGTATGTTAAAAAGTTATTTTGGCCTGCAGAAGCAGCCAAACAGACTACGAATTTGGTCTCAAAGTCTTTTTTCTAAATGATTTTACTTTTTAAATCCTGAACAGTTAGGAACTACACAAAGCTACTACTTTCAACAGTATTTAAGATAATAATTACTATTAGAAATTGGAAACTTGATTTCTCAGGAAAATGTAAGGACATCCTCCTTTCTGTGCCAGTTGCTCCAAAGGAAGGCTTTGAAGAGAGCTCATGAAGAAGCGCTGCCTTCATCCCAAACGCATCTCTGCATCAGCCCTGTAACCCGCGTTTCAGTCTCATGAATAAGCAACACTCACCACTTTGGCATTTATTTTTTGGAATACTGGAAAACCATTCTATGAGAGGTGAAAAACATTTGTTTCAGAAAGGCTGGCAAGCTTTTGTGCAATAAACAGCAGATGCCCAACTGCTGTACCTGACACCATGTATAAAAATAGTATTTTCAAAACCGATAACTCCTTTTCCCCCAAGTGATTGTTTTTCTTTTCTTAAAACAAGCAGCAATCTTCCAATTCATGGCCTATTCTCAAACTTTTCAAATGGTCAACAGCAAATAACTTGCTTTCTTATTTTCAGAATAAACCGTTAAAAACTAAACTCAAGAGACTAAACTTTTTGTTTTGAAGACAGAACCTCAAAATACAGCGATAAAAAGATGAGGAGGAGATTACAAAGGTGCAACAATACATAAACATTAATTGAACTGATGTTTTCCAGAGGTATCAAAATATTTGTTTGATATGCAGCACTTGTTTATCGTATAAAGAGATGTGAAGATGTGAAGAATGACCATCTCAGTGTTTATACCATTAAAAACGTTATTAAAAGAGCTGCATGGTGAGAATTAAATCTGAGATAGCAGAAGCAGAGCTATATGGCATAAGCATGTGATAGCTACACAAATGAAACTCCAGGACCAAGTTCTCTACATTCTGAGTCCAAGAAAAGACCAAAGGAGTTGTTTCAGCCTTTGAAGAGTTATCTAATCTGATCTTTCATACCATCATGAATTGTCACTTCATCCACTTTAAATTAAGTTCAAGTAGTTCTGGAGAATTCATACTACAAATACATTACAGTGATTTCCTGTTTAGGAAAAGGCATTTGAGAAATCCTCACTTAAATCGAGACTTAAAGGCTACTCATTTTCCTGTTTGGTCAGTTACTGCCCTCTTTCAAAGCTCAGAAGTTTTCTACGATAGTTACTTCAGTACCGCAACTGAGCCATACGCTGCTGTGAACACTTTTGTCCTGTAACAGAGACACCAAAGCAGAAATATGTATAACATCAGCTGTTCCTGAATGGCTGGACTCCTCATCAGCAAGGTTTTGCACATAAGTACCTTTTCATTATTATTGATGAAAATGAGGTGTGGTTGATATTCCTGGTCCTTCCACCTTGTGCTGTTTTAAACACTGCAGTCTCCAGTTCTCTCTGTTTGTTAGCACCGCTCAGCACGTTGTTTTTAGCATTAGCTCAAACTATCACTAGAAAGTCTCATTTCATGTATATGAAATTAAAAAAAACCCCAACAAACCACCAAAAATCCACAGCAAAAGAACCCACACCTTCCTCACTCCGATTCTAACCCATCCTACTTAAACCCCTCTAAGCCAGGTGCTGAGTGACCCCAGCTTTAGCCAGCTATGCTCCTCCTCCCCTCAGCAGCTGATGGGCACCTCCAGAAGAAATACATCCCATCCCAAGATTAGCTAACCACTTTAAACAAGATGCCCAACTTCTGGACAGGTAACCTAACATGCGATATGGTTACGTTTCATGTATACCTCGTAAATCACGCCACTGTGATAAACTGGAGACAGAATCCTTTGCATCATTTCATTCAAAGAGCTGAATTTGCCTGAATACACAGAAATACCTGGGGTTTTTTTACTGTGTGGTTTCCAGCTCATTCTTGTCAAATGAAGTCCCAAATCTTTCTCAGGTCCAACTTTTTGCACTACAAGTGGCTACATCTTTAGTCTTATCTTCCTCATGAATCAGAGATGTTTGTTTCTAAGCCTCACCACCTGCCTGTGGTTTTGGAAGAGCCTTTAACATTTCAGATGTGTGACTGTGATAAGGCTTCCCACTTCCCAGGTATTCCGATTGAGTCGCAACTGCAGTACCCTACCAAATCTGACCTACTCACACAACTCTAATACAGATCCAATATTCTTTTCTATCCACTCCTATTGCCCAAAAGGAAGGAAAAAGAACATTGCAACAATATTAGTGTAACAGGAACAATTTGAACAGGTTCTTAAAATATTCAGAGTTCAGACCCACTCACTCCTAGGAGGAGATTCACACTCTCTACTTAGTCACAGCAGCATGTAACTGCCATTCACATTGCTGACTGACCTCTCCATTTCAAAAGGAAACTTTTACTTGTCTTGGCCATTTCATGAAGGGAATGCATTAGAGCTTTGAATTTCTAAATGTATATGTGTGCTTACAGGATTTTATTAAATAAGTATTGAATTACTGGGCAAAATTAGAAAGCAATGAGTAAATAGGCATTTTGTAGTTAAACTGGATCTCAGGCTACATTAGCTGCTCCTCCACAAAAACTTCCAATAACACTTGGACAAGCAAACCAAAAGTTTGTGCTTACCCTGAGTTTGTGCTTCATCCAGGAACAATTTTAGCCTCCTGCTTCTGAGCCCAAAAACTTTTGCTGTTTCACGTAGAAGACCTTGGTACGTTAATCCATTCTGACCGACAGGGTTCTCCATGAGAAGAGTTCCCACTGTTCCTTTCTGACATTCTGAACAAGATAAACACTTGGATCACTATTGGTGAGGAATTACAGAACTTCATTAATCTTGGGACATTGAAATTTAGGATTTCTTCTTCCATTTCATCTCTGTTACTTCTGCTGAGTAATTGCCAATACCAACCTACTTACAGATACTCACTAAAGTTCACAAATTACAGAACCATAAGTGATTATTAACAGCTTAACAAACAAAAGAAAACTGCAGAAGTCTTTACATGGGGCAAAAGGATAACCTGGAGACTGCAAAACATGAAACATCTCAACAGCACACACAAACCACTAACAGTTAGAGAAGCTCACAAGGCTCCTTCCTATTATCAAATCCCCAGTTAAAAACCCACTTTTGGCCCAAGTAGGTACCCAGTAGCATCAATAAGATTCCCCATGAATCAGTAAGATTCCCCAGTGCAGAAAGGACTCTGCCCTGGCATACAAGTGACTAACAACATAGCTTTTTCAGCGTGAGGTTTTAAAGAAGAGACAAGAACAGCAACTGTGAAACAGAATTACATGCACATATCTAGACTCCAGATCATGTTAATAATACAATTCATCTGGCTTTTAAATAGCACTAAGAAATGTTTGACAGGCTGCTTCCAACGTCTTGGTAAAGAGCTGACTCCTCCTTCATTTTTGGTCAGGTTTATACTCAGTCTTTTAAAATAAGCTGTACAGGAGAGCTGACGGTCAGAAATAGGGAAACAATGCTGAAGGGCTCATGTTTAAACGCTGTCCCTTATCTCAAACTGGCTCTCCTTTTTGTTGTTCTTATTAGAAAGCAAATACTAGGAAACAATAAACAAAAGTCACCATCTACCAGGGAAAATATATGTACTTATCTTCATCGGCAAGCTACGGTGTCCGTAACTTGTATCATGCAAAGCTCAGCCTGTAAATGAGGAGAGATCGATATCCGACATACCCTGTGGTTTTGCATTCATTAACTGCAAGTTGATATACTGGCAGAGCAGAGCATCAGGAGAGCTGAGCAGAGCAGGTGCTGGCCCTGTTGTCACATGTAGAGTCTTTCCGCTGAGACTAAGCAAGTCAGTTTTGTTTAGCAGTTCTGAAAAAGAAAACGAGACTGGTCAGGCCATTACAGGGAAGCAGAGGTCTCGTCCTCACTCGATTAGCTGACAAGGCAGCTTTCTAACCACCGATCCCACCGAGGAAGCATTTCCTTCTTGGCAATTCCTGGCTCAGGAGAGAGCACTTCTCCATTTTGAAAAAGAGAATTTGTGCAGAAGTATTTTGTTATCTTAACAACACAGAGTACTTAATCTGCTGTCGAAATTAGCTCCTATGTGACATTTCTTAAGCACATAAATATATGACATGATTGCTTACACAATAAAAGTAGTTAAAGAATGTAAAACAAGCAAGAAATCACTCATTTAAGCCAACATTTCTATCTCATTAAATGGAGACCTACGATCTTTGCCTCTACCCTGACTTCGCTGGCTGGAGCAGCACTGGATACTATCGCTGTGCAACATCAGGCCAGCTCCCTCATTGAACTCCAGACGACAATAAATGCCCATCAGTGGCTGGTTAGCTTGTGAAGAGCACCCTCTGCGTTAACGTTTGTGTTTAATGCCAACAGTAGCTGACGGTTCCGCAGATGACTCCAGCCATGCAGAGTTAGAAAACGGTGGAAGATCAGACCCAAAGTAGGACCCACGTCTCCAAGGATTTTAGAAGTTTTATCAGAACTCTGAAAGCGCTCAGATGAGAAGCTAATGAGGTTTCTGTAATTAATACAAATGAAATGTGTACGACTGCATTCTGCACTACCTACATGAGCATCTGCCTGTCTGTCACAGAGGCAGAAAAAGCTGCTGACAGCCACAACATTAAAGATACAGAGAAAGAACATCACTCTGCTACAAAACAACTCCAAAGACCCAATCCAGGAAGAATTAATAAATATAATTTCTTGTAAGAACTGTGCGCTGCCTGCACATACAGAACAGGCACATCCATCATCTCTTTCCAACAGGTTTTCATTCCCTATCAGCCCTACTCGCGTGTCACGGAGCCTGTGCTTTACAGAGTTCATCTGGATGAATTTCAAAGGGGCTGAAGTGGCACTCCTTTGTCCAAGAATGTTTTCAAACTCCAAAAACAGGAAAAACGCCCCACAAAACCAAAAGCAACAACAACAACAAAGTGAAAAGTAATCACAGGCTACAAGCTCTCAAAATTCTGCCAACTGCCACAGAGCATCGGAGCGCGGTGCAGTGTGGAAGGCTTATGAGATTGCTCAAAGGAAGGAAAAAGGCTTCCCTTATCTACCCTCAGGCTGCATCTACAATTCTAAAATTTTAAAACTCAACTATGAAAAGTTCTAAAAGCACAACTTCCTAATTGCTTCTAACATTCAGTTTAAGAATGAAGAGTTTATGATGACGGTGGCCATCTGCCAGCTACCCAACCACTGCTTTGGTATGGGAGGGGGCTTTGCTTTTGGTTTTACTTACAGGACAGCAGGAAAATAACTCAATTAAGAAGTGGAAAGGAATTAACACGATTTCATCACATGGAGAGGGAATCCCCAGCAGGTCCTCCCTAGCATAACCCTTGGCACTGCTTGCCACTTACATACAACTGGGTCCTGGGTAGGGGACAGCACTCGTGAGCAGGGTGCTTCAATGAGCAAGAAACTCACGGCTCAGGGAACCTTGAGTTTGACATCTCCTGTGCAGACCTACACAAGGCAACAGGGCACCAGCTGCAGTCATGGCAATTTGCATATTTAACAAAGGTAGCAATTGGCATTACAGGACCGCTGGCATTTTCACAAGGAAGAGCTCACAAACAGTGCTGTCAATGGAGTCAGTTCATAGAGCACTCTAATAAGAGCAAGAAAAAGGTGGATCATTGTTTCATATATAATGATACACTTAAAAACAAGCACATATTGTAAGTGTTCATCAATATTAAAATTGCTCTTAAAGTCGGGTCTCCCTGCAGCTGAGATTTAAGTGGTGCTGCTCTTCTAAGGTACCTTACAGCTTCATGGCCTTTTAAAAATTAAAGATTTAAAAAACTTTTTGTACTCTTGTTCGGAAAACAGTGCTGAGAATAGAATTTAAAAAAAATACCCATCTGAAAATCATCAAGATGACAAAAGATGCTGACTAAGAAGTTTGCAGGGACATTTTTGCCTCACCTTCCTCCCCCACTTTTTTAATCCTGACATGATTTGCAGCTTCATTCATTCCCATGAACAGTATTTTTGTAAACAGGTCTCTTTCTGGGCTACTTCTGTGCAAGTAGAGTGCAACTCAAAAAAGCTTTCCCAATAAGAAGTTTAGAAAGTTTCCAACTTTACAGCAATCTAGAGCAAAAAGGAAGTCACAGACAACTGTTTTTGACTGAGGCCCAGTGTCTTTCCTTTAAGTATTTTTTTATTTTAATGTAAAAAGAGACAAATTCTCAGTTTCTGAAGATCAGTACAAAAAAAAAACGAGGGACAGGATGTATTTTAGCCTGCCTTAATACAAAAACTACCTGATTTGGTGCCATTGCACAACCCTAAGTAAATCCTTATTACAACTGGATAACAAGATAATAAATTACTGCAAGTAAAGTGGACAGCCCTAAAAACCACAGGAAGGAAAATAAGGAGCCAGAAATACAGTTTTACTGGGTCACAATTTTATTAACACCCATGGGAACAATTCAGCAACAATTTGTCTGGAGTGCACGACCTTTCTTTGCAATTCCCCTCGGATGGAGCGGCTGATCCCAAGCCCCTGCCATACGTGAAGGGACGCTGCAATCACCATCAGGCCTCACCTAACATCACCCGTGCAAGGGCTGGGCAGATAAATCAAGCAGAGGAATTTCAGTTCTATTCTCTACCATCTTTAAGAGCTGTTTTCTTTGTACACTCCTTCAACCCAAACTCCTCAGGAAGTGATATTTTCTGCTGATCAATACTTGGAGATCTCTGCCAAACTGCAACAGAAGTGAATTTGATAATCTGATCTTTCCAAGGGAATTTTCGTGTTGTTAAGAAGTGGCCAGGAGGGAAAAAAAACCAAACCGCTCTGGCCAGACCACTTAGCAGTGAGTCAAAGTGTAAAATCAGCACGGCAAGATGGAAAGTCCCAAAATGAGACTTTTTCAGGAAAAGCCACATTGAAAGGAAAGAAATAAAGTTGTTGTTCCTATGGCAGGAAAGAACCACTGAAGAACAGGTAGGGCTTAGGTTTTCTTTACTGCTTCCCTTAGGAATTCAGCATCAGTAGACTGACACTGTGCCCTTTTGTCCTGTTAACAGCAGAAAACAACCCAAATACCAAGTCAAGCTGCTCATAATCTTAATGAGATGAGAGTTTCTCAACTCTTCTTGGCCTTTTTTTGCAGGTTCTCTCTTAACAACTGTTCTGAATGAATCGTAATGTACTGCAGTGCACCAGTACACACCCGCCTCTGCAGGCACACACCACTCTGCTGTGAAGTGTATCACCAGTATTTGGAAGATTATTTCAAGGAAAGTATTTCCTCTTTTAAAACATAAATGAAACCTAAGGAACATACTGTGGGATCCAGAATTTCCTATAATCTGTAACTGAAAGCAGACAATAATAATTTTGTATGATAAACTATTCAGTTCAGTTGGAAAGAGGTTTATCCCAGTAAGGTAAGTGTATTAAGTCCAATATGAAAAGCCCCAAAACATTCTTCTAGAAATCCTTTCAGGAAAAGACAATTAGGAAAGCTAAAGATTGAGCTGGGAACAGTGACGTTACAGACGCAAGAATTTTTGCAGTGTTCCATCATTTCTGTGTCCCTCATTTCAGACTGAATACGAACGGTGTGGAAACAGACCAAGTTTTAACTTCAAGACGTGCCTGTAAACTCTCAATCCCTATCACAGCATGGCCACTACAAGCACTTCGCTTTCTGTACTCATGTTTGGTGTCATCTTATTTGTCGTGTGCCAATTCTTAAGTTGTACCTTTGCATTGAAATACTGTACTGGATGTAATAATAAAACAGCATCTTCACCTCAGGGGAGAAAGCCAGTTTGCTGGTAGTCACTAACTGCACCATCTTTCAGAGTGTTTCAGCTGTGTTATCTTTGTAATGAACAAAATTATGCTGTAGCCTGTAACTCTGTACATAATGCATAGCCAATACTTTACATTCTCCTGCCTTAACAAAGGCCAAGTTCAAGCTGCTAAAATATCCCATCTTTTTTTTTCTAAAAAGAAGTAAAGCAGAGATCCTGAAGTTTCTCTAGAGTGAAAAAGCAACATTTTTTTCCTCTACAGACAGCTGTTGGCATTCGGTTTAAATTCTCACCCTGCCTACTGAGGCATTAGATGGGGGGAATAAAAAGCAGCTGATGGCAGCCAGCCATCCATATACAGCATTGCCTGGACCCAATGGAAACGCTTTCTGAAATGAATCAGATTTTGTCCTGATGAGAACTGCAGTGGAAAGAAGGTAGCAGATGAGCATCATTTAGTAGCAACATTTGGAAACATTTTGATGCTATAAACGGAGTCTCATAAGCTAAGTCCTACAAAATAGAGTGTTTCCTTATGCACCTTCTTGTCGATTTTGCATAGAGATACACACACACACACACACACACACACACACACCCCCCCCTATATAAATTGCCCAGTAAATAACTCCTAGCTGCTGCTAGAAAGACCTTCAATTTCCCTTCTCATACTCCATTTACCTGTTTTTCCATTAAAAACTGTCAGTTTTGAAGTTTTAAGACCAAAAATGCAGGAGACAGCATCTACCAGTCCAGCGAAGTTCAAAGTGTTATCTCCTTTTGGGTTTTCCAGCAGCAGCACACCATCTGAAAACAAAATTAAGGAATTAAAATGCACTTTGGAAGCAACATCCAAAGTTTGATGATTTTCGAATGACTTTTTCTAATTACTTCCAGGGAGTTTTTAAGCTAAGGTCAAACTGGCAACACTGCATCTTCCAGGCAATTTTAGTAAGAAAAGCAAAGAGGATAGAAAACAAGAAAACCAACTCAAGTGTGCTTCAGATTTAGTGTGGAAAATGTATTTGGTTTTATTAGCAAAGCAGTCAAATGTTTGTGTCACTGAATTATAATGCAGAACGCTATTAATTAAAATCTGACAGCCTGTGTGCCCATGTTAAAGACAAACATTACATAAACTGTAAACATGTGTAGGAAAATAAATTCCAGAGTGCATTTCGTTTTCTCCTTTCAATACATAACTCAACCTTGTAACGCTTAACAGTCTCACTACATCCATCTTTTCATTATCATTATATTCT
Organism: Mesitornis unicolor; assembly: GCF_000695765.1. Lineage (NCBI taxonomy): Eukaryota > Metazoa > Chordata > Aves > Mesitornithiformes > Mesitornithidae > Mesitornis > Mesitornis unicolor. The sequence goes on from NW_010175502.1 coordinate 30,234, forward strand.
CTAGATTTAAGTACCTTTTTCAGCTCTGTACTTAATATCTAAGGTGTTCAAATCTTCTATCTCCTCCACAAAACGACACCACCTACATTTACAGAATCAAGAATCAGGAATTCTCAAGGTGCACTCTTGAGATGGGTGAACGTGCACAGGTAAATATCAAGCGTGCACACTTCCCTGTGGATATTTATATATAATATAAATAATTCATGTACACACCTGAGTATTTACTTCAGGTCCACATCAGAAGACGTCACGGACAATATCTGGTTTTGCTTTTCATAAACTTATATTCAGGAAGGACTGAAAGCTGCTGTTGGAAGGGAGTTTGCACCACCTTTCAGCCAAGTTCGTGCTGTACATTCATGGCACCTTTTTCCACACAATCTCTTACCACCACCAGTAACAAACCAAAGCCAGTACGTTCCTACCTTGCTCTGTCCCGTTGACACAGACTTTGAGGTTCACGTAGGCACAGGCTGGACCGACACACTGACACAAACCACCTCTGACGAGAGTAATCTCTAGCTCTGATCCCTTCAGCTGAAGGAAGAGGAATATTATGATTATTTAAATATTGTTTTATTAAACAAACACCAAAAAATATTCCCCTTAAATAAATAACATAAAGTCTTATTACACTAAACATGACTTAAAATAAAATAGCAACTTTTGCCACATTGCCCTTCAGAGACAGAGTGCTTATAATATTAATTTATCTTTAATGTATGTTAAAGATATAGCAGCATTTAATACATAAGAAAAGAAGTGAGGAATAAACAGCCTGATTTTCCCAAGTGATAAGCAGTGATGACAGCCTCCCAAAAATATACTTGAGAGAGAAAGACTCTCCCAGAGGTAAACCAGAGTCTCTGAGGACAGGACCCTGCTCTCGTTGCTGCCTGCAGAAGCCTTCATCTGTCCCCAGGGCCTCCTTGACAGCCAGTCAGCCTTTGTGAGTGTCCTCCCATCCACACGTGGATCAATTAAAACACCAAACACCCCAACAGGAAACCAAACAAGTATCTTCCTTTGCAACCTTGAGAGTCTGCAGCAATACTACAGAAACAAACTGACTTTGTAAGGGCATCAAACCCCAGGTTTAAGGCTGTGCTGTTCCAAGCACGGGTATTTGCCTGAAGTAAAGGCTGGAATTACTCCTGCAGTTAGGTCAGTTTTCACAAGGATCACATGCTAGAAGATCTCTTAATTACAATTTGTAATTAAAAAAGTGTCAGACAGAAATCACTCAGATGAACAACTGACACTAAGTGGGCATTTAGGCCAAATTCTTCGTGAATTTAGAGATGGTCTTTGGAAAGAGTTACAGTCCAAAGGGGGGTCAGCTCAAACTCTGGAGTGCTACTCTTTGATGCGCTCCTGTTACAAACTCGAGAAAGACACTTACAGAGCAGCAAATCTCACTTGGTGCTCCCCCAATTCTACCAGCAATTACAAATGCGTTTTTCAAGTAGCTGCTTTTCCTCCCCAGCATTTTCTGAGCAACCGCTGGGTTTTTTGTTGCTGTTGTCTTTCAGAGCGAGTCTTTGAAAGAAAAGTTCATAATTAAAGCCTTGTATCACAGATTGATCCAGGAGAATTTCACAGAAATAACAGTCCCGTGTGTAATCAAAATAACTGCAGAAAAGACAGACTGGATTTCGTTTTTGTCACAGTCTTCACATACATTCAACATCACACAGACCTGTTGTTCCTTTTAATGTCTTCCAGAAATTTGGTGCAATGATCCAGTCATAGTTGATTTAACTTAGAAACTCACATGTGGAACTACACCATTCATTCCTTTAACTTGCACCTGCTTTTACATCTGAAAAATCTCTATAATCATCTCTATTATCATTACTGTAAAGCATTTTCCATGCCAACGCTGCTTATCAGCCCCCACCAACAAAAGAGAGCTGATGCAGAATTCAAATTGAATTCAAATCTTCATAGTCTTTATGCCTGAAACCGCTGTAGTACAAACCACAACGCAGTCAGGACTAATAAAGACACCAAACCGTAGCCGCGGCTGGCGGCCCCCACTACAAAATCATCTCTATTATCATTACTGTAAAGCATTTTCCATGCCAATGCTGCTTATCAGCCCCCACCAACAAAAGCTGATGCAGAATTCAAATTGAATTCAAATCTTCATAGTCTTTATGCCTGAAACCGCTGTAGTACAAACCACAACGCAGTCAGGACTAATAAAGACACCAAACCGTAGCCGCGGCTGCTGCACCCAACTACAAATTCATTGCACACAGCTGCACTCAACTCTCCACAAAGGGCCAGACTTTGACTCTGAAAGCATTTCTAAAGAAGGGCTTTTTCATGTCAGGTATTTTTATTCCCTGTTCTTAACATGACAGGCTTGTTGCAACAGAACACAGCGTACGGGGTCAAACGTCTGCCCTAAGCAATCCATCTCCACAGCCTCAGGAAGTGGCACCTTCCATGACTTCACACTAAAATCCCAGTCACCTGCTTCTCTCTGCAACCTCTATTGTGAGGTCTAAGCCTACGACCAACAACTCAGAGGCACAGCACGCCTGTACGCGCAGTAACCATCTCAACGCACAGAGGGCAACCCAGAGACCACAGATTGACTCTGTAGGGAGGTACTTTGTAGTGACCGAGACTCCATAAAGTAAAATAACCACAAACAAGTCTGCGTTTACTTACAAAGTTTTCCTATGCCTCCATTTACCACACAAACTGTTAAGCTTCAGGACACAGAAGTTGCAATAACTCCCTGCTAATGGTTTTGTTGGGAAAAACCCCACAGCCAAGATTGTGAGCTGACAGGGAGGCACTCTCAGCTCTGCGACCATTGCAAGGTTATTACATTTCTATAAGCTTGGTCATTGATTGCAGCAGCCACACAGAACCATCTATTGTACAGAGTCTTATTTCAGCTAGAAATGTTTAGGTTTCAACAGTCTGATATCCGACATTTGTGCAGATGAACAGCCACAAACCTCCCATCTCTGGTTTACACATTAGTTCATCATTTCCAGAACTGAATGCATGCCTGGTTTTGCTGACATCCAGACAACAGCTATCAACTGGATCCATAACAGCCTGCACCTTCTGTCAGGGCAAGATTTCATCTATACATAGACAGCATTATATAAAACTAATCCAATAAAGTCATCTTTCAGCTTTCCACAATGTTTTTCTTCACTAGAATCTGCTAAGTTAAGATGTAGAAAACAGGAAAGGAATAGTTGGGCAGAACCACACTTGGACAGGCACAAAAGCTTTTAGGGACAGACACGATGACCAACACTAAAGCTCATGCACTAAGCAGTTTCAGAGGCAGGCAATCAGACACGTGTTTCTCAGCACTACACTGCCTCTACTTTCTAATTCAGATTTCATGTTGACTTAACATCAAACTGTCCATCAGGAAGTATTCCAATCAATAACTACCTGGAAGAAATAGCACTGATTTTCACTGATTTCTCAACTATAATATTCTCCACTTTTATGTAGTGTTTTTTCCTATGTTTGTCACTAAACTAAATAGTTTTGAAAAAGGCCAAACAGAGCTTTGCTTCTAATCTGTACAACTTTAGAAGTATAATTAATTATCAGTATAAAACACTTCCTTACACATACTGGTACTGTATGAATTAAAATACAGCTGTTCTCAGACCCTCAAGCCGTTCTATAAATGAATTTTTAAGTCTGATACATCAAAATACATAGTATATATATACACACACACTGTATATAGTGTGTACACACACACACACACACACACACACAGTCTTTCTCATCTAGCATGACATTTAGATTGAAGAATATTTCATCCAAAATTCTGCTAGGAATGTCTTTTAAATACAGCAGGTTCGAATAAAGCCATGGCAAAAGTATTCTCAAAACATGTTGGAAGAAACTGTCCAAGAAAACAAATGAAATTGTTCAAATCTGCTACTGAAAGAATAAGCCAAGCTGCAAAACTGCACTGTTACAAAAGACTGAACTTCAACAAGCGGGAGGAAAAACATCATCCTCAAACGTGAAGAACTGGAGTTGATCTTAAGCCAAACAGCAACAATTTGGCCTCAAAGGAGAACACTGCTAACACAAAACCATATTAACTTACGGAAATCGTAGCATCACTATTTCTGCTGTCTACACAACGCAGTAATCCAAGTACAAATAACTGCGTGTACTAAGCTTACACAAACAACTACCTAAGATATTTTGGTACCCAAGCAGCTTCATTTTCAAAAAAACTACGCATACAGAGCCTGACTATTTTCTTTGTTAAACCGGAATGATTAATATGGAAGTTTATAAATATAAAAGAACATCCACTATATCCCACAGATAACTATGGACATACAGTTTTCCTGTAAATGAAGCTATTTGTTCAGATAAAAGCAGGTAACAAAATGAACTATGCAGTCAATGCTTTTTCCTCCTTACTTGAGTTGTTTCCTGGATGAGAACTTCTTTGGAGGTAGGCACTGGGTAAGGTTTCAGGGCAGCCTTTATTGTTGCAAAAATGAAATCCGTATGTTCCTTAATAACCGTATCCAGATAGTCACCTTCTGGATGTGATCTGTAGTACACCACGATCTCATCTGTAGGAACCAGATTTCGCTGCAGGATACACCAGATATAGTGTTAACGACAGCAAGACAACCACACAAACCAAACCAAACCACACACACAAACCAAAATAAAAGATACTTCTTAAGTTAAAGTGTCTTAGGTATTTACCAGACATTTCTTAAAAAACTTTTAGAACAAAACAATTCTTGTCAGGGCAAGAAAGGGGCTTGAAACATGGTGAGTTTTTCTTCAAAAGATAACGACTGAACTGCTTGAGAGAGTCCAGCAGGGCCACAGAGATGATGGAGGGAGTGGAGCATCTCCTGCTGAGGAGCGGCTGAGGGAGCTGGGGCTCTTGAGCTTGGAGCAGAGGAGACTGAGGGGTGCCCTCATTCCTGGGGATCCATTGGGAAAGGGCAGTGTCAGGAGGAAGGAGCCAGGCTCTGCTCTGGGATGGCCAATGCCAGGACAAGGGGCAATGGTCCCAAGCTGGAGCACAGGAGGTTCAAGCTGAAGATGAGGACAAAGTTTGTGAGTGTGAGGGTTATGGAGCATGGCCCAGGCTGCCCAGAGAGGTTGTGGAGTCTCCTTGTGTGGAGACACCCAAAGCCCTGGCCATGTTCCTGTGTGACTGCTCTGGTGATCCTGCTCTGGCAGGGGTTGCACTGGGGGAGCTTTCCAGGTCCCTTCCAGCTCCTCACATTCTGGGATTCTGTGAAATGCACACCTTACTCTAAATGTCTTGCTTTCAAATTCCTTCCCCAGCTCTCCCCCCTTTGTGAACTGAAAGCCTACCAAATTTACAAAAAAGCTTTTCTTGATGCTTTAATAGCATTTACACAGCCTGTTAGCCTGAAATGAAACCCTCAGCTCTTTATGAACCATTGCTCAATCAACGAGCAATGTTTTCTTAACACCCAACAGTCTCCAAGTTGTTTTGGCATTGCTTTGGAAGGTGGTGACCAGACCTCCAAGCCTTCAAAGTAGTTCTGTCACATACCATACCCACATGTACTTCAAGAAAATAGCAATGGATTTGAGTGGTTCACTTATTAATGGTGAATTATAGCAGATTTCTGCTTCCGTAAGAAAATGGTTTCAAGGAAAAAAAAATAGCAGCAATAAGAAAATTTTACTTCTAAAATCTGCTAAGAATAATAACTGTCCTAATGCCATCTCAGTAATAGTTCTTGTGGATCCAGAATCTGTTTGCCTTTTTTATTGCATGTACATCCCTGTAACAAGAGTGAGAACAAAAGAATGGCAGAACAATGCACATTAGCATCATGTGAAATATTAAGCAAGACTAAGTACTTTGATATCCATTTAAGTGAGAATGAAGTATGACCTTACATCATTACAGAAGTAAATTTAAATAATCTTCAACTTACGAGAGAGTTTTCTTTTCGTGGCCACATTCCATCCTGGTTTAATTTTATACAGATAGAAATCTGTGCAGTTTTTATATACATACTGTTTTGGTACCAAGATGTCATTTTTTGTGTACACTGAGGATTCACACAGTCTGAACTGTATGGACATCTCTTCCCAAAAACGCGCCCCATAACAATTTGCTCAGCACATCTTTTAGATTTTTTTCAGACATAAATTTGAAAAAGATACAAATTTGAGTGCATTGCCACAAAGTCAGTCGAGTAGGAAAACCCTACACGTATCCAGAAAACAAGCTGTTCCATGTTTGCAATGTGCATGAAGGGACAGGGGACTGTTTTGTTTTGTGGGTGTTTTGAAATTTGCAAGTTCTGAAACCTTTAGAATTCTCTGGACAGAGTCACACATCACTTATGTCCTCTCCAGATTAAAGGCTTTTTCGACTTGGCATCACCTCCACGGACCAGGCTTTTTTGGCACAAAGTGGAGATACTGAGTGCAGTGCTTTCTGGATTAATATTGTAGGGAGAAGGAAGTTACGTTGGCTCAAAGTGCTTTAACATAAAGGTCAGACAGCATCATTTGTATGCATGATAAGAGCAATTTAGAGCAGAATCATTAATGTAGGTAAATGAATCGGTGCCAGAAATGCCTCCTGCGGTTTGCTAAGGCAGAAGTTTGTTTCTTTTAGCAGTCCTAGCCTCAGATGTTTCAGCTTTCACCAGCCCAGCTGATATAACACGCTGGAACAGAGACAGCACAGAACGTAACGCTCGGCAGGAGGCAGGCAGGCCTAAGAGCCGCTGAACTGGGACAGAACCACTGCGGTGTGGCTGCAGATACGAAACAAGAGGGGCTGGGTAACATAAATAAATCTGTTCGTTCTCAGTGGATGATGTATCGTAAGCTCATCGTTCAACTCAAGCTACTTAGTAATATGGAAATTCACAATGAAGAGGATGATTTGTAATCATTCGGAGCAGATCAGAAAGCCATATATTAGGAGTAAATAATCCAGGGCATCATGTTTAATTAAAAAGGTCAGTTCCTGCTACATCTTTCCTGCCCAAAACATTGCTTGTAAGTAAACCAAAGCATCTCATTTGAAACCGTTGCTTCCTGACCTTTTTGCGAAGCTTCTGGATGCGATTAATCACTTCCCGGGCAACTCCTTCATCCACCATGGACTGGTCTGGGGTAACATCCAGCAGAACTAAAACCTGAGGTGATGCACAGAAGACAGTTGAACAGGTAACAAACTTGAAGCAAGCCAGTATTAACTCACTCAAGCTCAGGTACATTGTCATAGAGCTCCTCACTTACAAAATACCATGTTGAAGTGAGTACATTTTAGTCTCTCAAATTCAGAAGATAGGCTCCTGGAATATGTTGAACTAACTGAACAAACAAAACTACCTCAGCTCTCACCTCCCCATTTTCTAGAGGAACTCCTTCCCTAATTAAAAAATAAAATAAAATAAAATACAATAAAATGAGTAACTAGTGAAATACCTGAGCATCGGAATGTGCCTCAAACTGGGCAGATCCTCCTGCCACCTGATCAAAGGTGTACATGAGGCGCAGATCTTCCCCGTGGAGTTCGTGTCCTTCCACCACAATGGTGCCTGCAGATGAAGAGCATCTCTTACAATCAAGAGTGAAAATAAATAATCTTTTCAATTTGAAAAGCTTTAAACAAGTATCAGACTTCAAATACATTGAAGGCAGTATATCTGCAATACATTTAACCAGCAGCGAAGCACCACTAAGAAACACTGAACTACCCCACATTCAGGTTTTTCGTAGCAGCACTTCTACAGGCAGCAGAACTCACTCAAGCACAGACGCTTCATCAACTGTTTTGTACCATTTGAATGGCACAGAATAAAACTTAAAAATAATGTGTATACTCGACTACGTCAAAGTTTATATTCCAGCAGTTATCTGAACAGATACAGCTGGAAAATTCACACCCACTTGTAAATCTGGAGCTGAAGCACTGCCTTTACAGTAAGAACTACTGCACAACTACTTACCTCAAATTTGATTCAGTCTTACCAAACACTTTACCCTCTACTTAATTTTGGTCTTAAAATAGCACTTAAAGAGGAGAACAGTGTGAGATTGGCCACCCCTCATCTACTGTCAGCAAAACAACAAACCCCACTTTTCTCCTATTCTCATTAACGTAAAATTTAATAGGGATGAGAACAGAAGGGAGCCTAAGTCCATAGAAAGATACTTCTGCAAATGCTTGATTAATGTACACGCATCGAGTGCAATTGCTGGATTTGTTTTCTGATGAGCCAAAGGATTTCGGATCTTTTTTTGGTCAACATTGCCATCATTTGTTGGCTTGTACCACCACGTACCTGTCTCCTGGAATTTCTCCAGCTGCTCACTCTTCAGCTCTTTGATTGCAGCCATAACGGGCTTAAAGGCACCTTTCAAACGCTTCCCAAGCACCATGTGGTCTGGTTCTGCTCTCAGCCGGACTCCGTATTTATCTTTATTAGTGGATAGCGTCACTTGACGGACATTCAGTTCCTACAGAAATGCACCAAGAGAAAAAAGACGAAGCTAAAGAACAGCCATCTGAGAGCTGCGGGAAGGGGACAAAACCAGGGGCCACAGTACAAGGGATGTCTTAAAGCTCAAGCTGCAAACTTTCTATATGGTTGTCTCAATGAACCAAGTAATTTGCCAATATTGCAAGAGCAAATAAACCCAACCAATCCTGAATCTATCCTTCAGCAGAAGATCCTATCCTCTTCTTCAGCCTTTAGGTAGACATTTCGCCGTTATTAACAGACACCAGTCAGCTCTCAACTCAAATCAGATCCTTGTTCAACAGCCTTCTTGATTTTACTGTTACAACTGCCTGAAAAGAAAATTATTACTTTTGTGTGCAATGGCATTAGGAAATGGACTGACAAAATTCAGGAAGCAAAATTTTGCTGAAATTAGTCCTTTCAGTAAGGATTTAGCCAGAAAACTGTAACCGACAATTTTATGGTTTAGGTTGTATAAATGCTACTGCCTCACTTCATCTCTTTCTTTATCTGTTTATTGTAGGTTCCTACTGTACAGAAAACCACCTTGCTCTGAAAAACGTCTGCCTGTGCTCTGCAGCACCAGATCTGTGTGCCAGAGCAGCCAAAACAGGCGTGTAAAACTTGCATGGATCTCGGGGGGGTGCCAGACCAAGGATGTGACCTTGCCACTACAGAAACCTGGTTGTGCCCGCTTTTTGTAAGTAACGTGTGCAGGTTTTGTCCCCATACCTGAAGGGGAAATAATAGTGGTGCTGTGGGAGGCTTTACAGAACAACTGACCAAGGGGACAGCATTGCTACCATAAGAGGAAAGACCAAGGGCAGAACAAGCCTAAACCACTAAGTCTTATGTTCTTAATTACAGATATATTCCTCATCACCTCAGCATATTTAAAATCACCATAAAAAACCCCACAAACATTATTACCCACCCTGACCATCACACAGTGCCAAACTGGAAATACACAGCAAACCTCTCCACTCCAGGCTGAATTCTGTCCAATGAACAAATGCATTACACGCATTACTAATAACACCAAGACACGATGTCCTGGTATCCCTGCTGGATCCTGCTGTTGTTTTGTGTCTTCAAGAGGCTCTGTTTGTCTTTGTAAAGCCACATGAGAAACACACAGAAGGCAGGACTTGATACCTGAGTTTCCAGTTTCAGACGTTCTCACTCTCTATTCTTGGTGTAATGCACCAGGGACAGATCTTGGAAAGTTTTAATTGCCAACGTGCAGCTCCTATACAGAGAGCAAACCTGCTCGTATCCAGATCACATTTCCCTAGGATTCAGTAGGTTCTGTCAACCAGGCTGCCCAGTACTTGAAGCGTTTTGTGTTGAAGTCTCCACTAGAAGGTTGTTCAAGCTCACATCAACATGATACAGAATCACTGAGCGCATTTGGCAAGCAAACTACTCCCAGTCGTTTAGGAAGCAGAAGTAAATGGTGGTGTAAGCATGACAGCATTAGCAGGTAGCCAAACATTTAGACTGAGAAGTAATGCTTCAATACAACCTCTCGGCTACAGTAATTCCCTAGGAAGTTGTCCTGACAAGAATACATCTGAATCTAACTTTAGTTACTACATCTTTTAGGAAATCCAATGAAAAGCATGTACTTCAGAAATTCAGTTTTAATGGGATGCCACTGGAAATGAACCCACAAGTTGTAAATGACAACCTTGTGGGGAAAGAAATAACAATCTAAAAAAATAGCACAAGTTTAAAGATGACTTTGAGCCTTATTAGATAAATTACACAGAAGCCAACTCCATCAGGGTACGTCCTCTATACTAATTAGTTTAGGAAACCACTCTCCTCTATACATTATCAGTAATAAAAATAGAATGATTGTTTGAAAAAAGCAGGCCTGTATCTGATGTTTGTTTATATCTGCCTCGATGTGCTGCTTTGATTTCATTTTGACTTAAGAACTATTTTATCTCCTTGACACATCTTGCAAGTCTCAAACACACACACTGAGGCAGCCAGTCCTTCCCATCACCACGGATGACCTGTATATTTGGGCACTGCATGGACAAGAGCCTTTCTGCTGGTGCCATGTGCTAAACATGGTCAGATCGACCGGTACCCCAACTACAGCCAGTTCCCAGAGCAGAGAAAGAGAAATGCCAGTGCTGTGCTTCAGCTCTCTGAGCAAACATCCTACACGGGAAACAACCGAGAAACACCAAGGGACACCAGGAAACAAAATACTGAAGGACCACACGCTGCCCCAGGTCAGTCAACCCATTCCTGGACTCAGTCTCCTGCATTACAGGAACACCATTAATGGTATCAAGTACCAGTAGACCTTGAATTTGTTGAAGGGAAGTCAATTTTCAGTTTTAATACAGCCATATATAGGGGTGGAGGTTGAAGGGCATACAAAGGTTGGATGCGAATGAGATTCTGATTGCGCACAGAGTAAGATCTACTCAGAGCAAACCTTTCACTGGAAGTAGTTAGGAAGAGAAGCCTGATGCTTGTAAAAGGCTTCAAACACCAACCAATAACATGCAACTGTGTTCTGTTGCTAAAAGCCTTCTGGATTTATTTCCTTTTGTGAGCTTGGTCATTTTTGCATGACACCGCTGTACTCTCAACAGTTAAAATACTAAAATCCTTTTGCTTCAATTATTTGCCGTGTTCTGATGACAGCAGAGTAAGACTGCAGATCAAAGAACACAGCTACTCCTGAAAAGGTGATTAATGGAATTTTTAAAGAATTGACAAAGGTGGTTTTCAAATCCTTTTGTCAGCAGCTGCGTGAAGTCAAACGGTGTAATTTTTCTTACAGATTACCTCTGGCACCAGCAAATTTAGAAGAAACACACTTCCAGCAGTAACTAAATGTTCTAAAGCTCTGAATATGTAGGAGGTTGATGAACAAAGCTGCAAATACAGCCCAGTACCACCCAGTCTGCCTGTACTCATTGACCTCTTCAGCTCTGAACCATCCTAATGAAAAACAGGGCTGACTGCCATGCAGTACAATAAAGCATACACTGAGCTCCAGCATCAGCTTCTTGAATTTTAAGACACATAATAAAAACAAGACAACAGACAGTATTTTGTATCTGCGATTCCATGAAGGTATTTGAGTCTGTTGTGTCTCATCTCACCATAAAGCACCTTAGCTTTGGTCATGGTAGCAAATGGATATAAATTAAAGCATAGTTTCGTACAATCCAGTTGTGTAATAACTTATCAAACTGTTTGGTTCCTTTGTTACCGTTTATGAGCTGTAAAAGCTGGCAGCAGCAAATTTTGTCAGCTTTTTGGAAGTAATTTGAGTGTGCAAACCTCATTTCCCTTAAAACTGCATTCTGTAAAATCTACACATCCAGTTTTCAGATCAAGAAAGTGTGATAAGCACTAGCCTAAATATCACAAAATTCTGCTATTGAAAAGATCCAGGCACTGAAATTATTAATAAATAATAATAGCAGTTCTGAAGTGAAGCATCGTAATTGCCAAGTCTAGGAGAAATAATCAATAAGCTAACATGACAGAAAAGCTCTACCAATCCCACTTGCAAATTAATTAACTTGGGGTTTTTTTTAAATTAAAATTCCTTCAGTGCACAATTCTTTTGAATTTTAAGTCCCACAGCAAGCAGCACACAACACTGATCTAGAAGGCTCGGGCACTGAGTCATGACTCCCTTTAGCCAGTGCTCTTAAGTTGCCCCTAGCAAAATCTTTAGAATCACAGAATGGTTTGGGTTGGAAAGGACCTTAAATCTCCCCCAGTCCAACCCCCATGGGCAGGGACACCTCCACCAGCCCAGGCTGCTCCAAGCCCCGTCCAACCTGGCCTTGAACACTGCCAGGGAGGAGGCATCCACAGCTTCCCTGGGCAACCTGGGCCAGTGCTCACCACCTCACAGGGAAGAATTTCTTCCTAATATCCAGTCTAAATCTCCTCTCTTCCAGTTTAAAACCATTCCCCCTTGTTCTGTCACTACCTGCCCTTGTAAAAAGTCCCTCCCCAGCTTTCCTGTAGGACTCCTTCAGGTACTGGAAGGCTGCAATAAGGTCCCCCCAGGCTGAACAGCCCCAACTCTCCCAGTTTGGCCCCATAGGAGAGGTGCTCCAGACCCTGAGCATCTTTGTGGTCTCCTCTGGACCCAGTTTCAACAGCTCCATGGCCTTCTTATCTTGGAGGCCCCAGAACTGGACACAGCACTGCACATGGGGTCTCACCAGAGCAGAGCAGAGGGGCAGAATCACCTCCCTGGCCCTCCTGGTCACACTTCTTGTGATGCAGCCCAGGATGGGGTTGGTTTCTGGGCTGCAAGCGCCCATTGCTGGATATCATTGAGTTTTCCCATCAACCGACACCCCCAAGTCCTTCTCCTCAGGACTGCTCTGAGCCATTCTCCACCCAGCCTGGATTTGTGCTTGGAAGGCTTCCTTAAATGTATATGTAGGCCTGGGGAAAGATGGAACTGTTGAAGTAATACATAATGAGTTTAAGGGTCCTCTGCTGCGTCAGTCGTCTCTTGACTGACATGGGTGCTCTCTCCAAGACAAGTGAGGTGAGCTGATCTTGCTTGGGTAGAGGCAGATCTTTGTTCTCTTTGTCAAGGCAAAGCAGCTGATCTTGACAATGCCAACTTGAACTAAAAAAGTTCCATCACATTTTAAGCATGTGACGAGATCTTCTGCCGCAGAACCCTCTGAAGATCTCTCATTCAAAGGAAGAAAGACTCCTTAACCTACCAAGGACAGGGCCATGCCATTTCTGGACAAGGGAAGTACAGACGTCCTAAGGTGTTACAACACAGTAAGAATTTCCTGGAGGCAGAAATGAGACAGGGGTCCTCTGCAATGCCAGATTCAATGCTTCAGTGCTGTGGATGGAGCTGACGGAAAGGAACTGGAAGAATTCCTACATTTCCCACCCGATTACGGTACCTGGACACATAGAAACCATACACTAATGACAGCAGCTTGGCAAGTCCACTGGAGGTGAAAGAGGACAAAGAATTACATTGTAACAGCAATCTGGTTTTAGTATATACACTACAAGCACTGAAAATTCAGGAAGAGGGCAGACTTCTGAGGAGAATGAAAAGTACAGCCTATGGCTCACCTTTCCAGATGTGAAGTTATCACAGGAGGGAAGGAAGTCTTTCAGAAACTGTTCAGATGTACAGCTACACGCTGTTCAAAGTGTTTTCCTTCTGGTTTTCGGTCAGTTAAACAGAGATTGTTTCAAACAAGCAGATTTGATAGGGCAAGACATGAGAAGGCTAAGCTTGCAGTGCGCAGGCATTCAGAAACTGTATTAAGACTTGAAATCTCCTGTAACAGCTAAGGAAGTTGATATTTTGGAGGGTTGTCAGGTTTTGTGCTTGACTTACACTGAGGCTATAGTATGCCTTCCTCAGTCATGTTTTCATCAGGGGGTGCTGAATGGGTAAGATCATCTGAACATCTACCTGGGTGTTTTTGTTTTGCAAGACCAGTCCTTCAGTTCTCATCTGAGAGGAAAGCTGCCCTGTACTCTGCCTCGTTGAATGAAAAGTCACACACAAATACAAGAAGATTGCATAAGGGAAGGATTCAAGTGAAAATCCAGACATATTAATACACAGAAATTATGGTCATGAAGTAATCCTCAATTTCTATTCAAGTCTAATGCATGCACTCTGCCCAACATCAATACCAAATCAGTGCCTTTAGAATTCAGCAAAGAGCTGCTATTCGAAATACAATTCCTTCCAACCCAAAACACAAACAGTTACAAAGATGAAGGCATGGCTTATCTCCCAAAGGAGCACAGTGAAATATCTGGGTTGAAACCTATCATCTATTCCAGCAAGAGACCACTGCAGCAAGAGGAAACTAAGACGGCTCAGAAACAGCACCATTGCTTAACCAGTCTTCCTTCTTCCCTCGCTGCCTTCCAGATCGGTTTCAAAAGGCCTCCAGTCTTACAGGGGAGATGATATTACCACTGACTCCCTGTTCAGCCACGCAATTATACAGCCCTTAGGCTGCTAACACTGAAAAATTACACACAGCATAGCTCATGATATCAAATACACGATCACAACAGATTTAAGTACCAAGAACCACTGGTTTGCAAGATGTTTTGAAGGCCCCAACACCTAGAAAGAAGTTCAAAGTCATACTGGAATAGTAGGGTTTTTAATTTTTCCTCTTCATTGAATAAAATGCCATGGTTCATAGAAATTCAGCACTGCAGCCAAAACACTTCTCCTGCTCACAATTCCCTCCTACTGTTTGATTTCTCTTGTACATCATAGATGTGAAAAAGATGCACACGAAGTCCATTTGTAATGACATTTAATTGAACATAAAGACTAAAATAAGTCCACTCCATAAACAGTCCTTTAAGCAATCAAAAGGTAACAGGCTTTGTACCTGCACTACAGCTCCTGAAATGCAGCACTGAAGTTTAAAAGATTTATTTACAGTAAAAATGCATGAATAAATGACGTTTATTTATAAACAAACTCCTTTTTCATTTAACTTCTTAAAATAATATGGATTTTTATGTGATCGACTAAAAGCAGAAAGCGCAGCCAATTTTGTGAAGTTAAACCAAAAACCCAACAATTTTGAATAGGCTCTTAGTCTTATGCAGTCAGTTTGAGCAATTAAATACTTCTCAGGACTACAAGTGGCTAATGATCGCCACCCATTTACCTTCGTTTCTGTACTCACTGATAACCCCTTTCATTACAGTTCCCTTAAATTAACTGTACCTAGTGAGTTATCCATATCATCGACAGGGAGGGTCAGGGTTTTGTTTGTTTAGATAACTGACATGCACAGTCCCATTAAACATTATCTTCGTGATGTTCTTACCTCGAGGATGTACTTCTCTAAAGATCTGATGTTTTCCAGAGCCTCTGGATCCTGATGGATGACGACTACTTCCTTCAAAGGATACTGGGGAGAAGGAAAGAAAAAAAAACACAAACCAGAAACTTTTATCCTTCCAACTCAAAATAACCAACTTTAAAAATAATAATTTAAAAAATTAAGAAATTACGATTTGTCGTTTGAAGTATTCTACAGTTGAACTCTATTTGCTATTCACAACTTAATTATGCCATTTTCCCAGGCTTACCCCAAAGTTACAAAGCTACTGCACATTATTCCCAAGAGATGTTAAAGTGTTCTGACCTTTACTGGAATGGTTTTTCTGTCTCTGATTACTCGTCCAAGCTCAATCACAGACTGCAAACAAGAAATGGCACTTTCAATTTTTTTGTTGATGAGATCCTCCCTAGATTAAAAAGGAAACGTTATATTGCTTCATTTACATTGCATCTGTTTGAGGAGATTGAAGACATTTTACCCCCTCCAATGAAATTTCCTATAAGAGACTCAATTACGCCCTGTTTGGGGCAATTTGAAAGATGAACAAAACATGTTTTTCTTCTCTCTTGGTGGAGAAGATGAGGAAATAAACTTGCTGAAAACAAAACAGAGCTATTTTTAAGATCGTCTTTTGTTAGCACCTCTCACAAGCTGGAGATGATGGATTGAGTCATGCTACCTACTGTATTAACAGCCAATGAAGAGTAAGATTTACATTAATAAGAAGCAAAAAGATATTATAAATAGGGCACTTACAATGGCAATGAAATACCTATAATGCAACCAACTCACTGCATCTCAATTTATCATCTTTTCCAGGAACTCTAGATATTTCAGCTTGCTGGTTTAGACACTCTTGTCACCTTTCTGGCTTCACCATTTTAACACCCTTCCATTTTGAGGCAAGGCAGGGTTGGGGATTTTTTTTTGGGGGGGGTAGGGGGGTGTGTTTGGGTTTTTTTAATAAGAGGACGTTGTTTGAGTAAGCTGTCTTGTTTCAAATGTGCTGGCAGCCAGCCGTTCTGAAAATGTGCTTTTCTTCATTTCTTGAGCAGCTGCACAAATCGAGCAGCTCCTTTGAAACCACACAAGTGTCAGATCAAGACCAGAGGTACTGGTTCAAGAGAGAGTTGTGAATAAAATGGACACAGCTGTTTGCTGTAATGTAAGCAGCAAAAGTACTGGGATGAAAACCATACATCCAATAAGGATTGTCCAGAGAGAAAGAACTGGTAAAGCAAAACTGAGCACTGAAATACCCCATCTCAGCAGCAGGGCTTTGATTAAGGTGTTACTACCTATTTTGAAGTTTTTGTTCTTCCAAAAGTCAGTCGTTCATGGTACTCCTCCAAAACACATGGGAAGTGTAAATTGTGAGAGAGAAGATTTTGCTCCCAGAAAGATTTATCCAGTATCACGTGGCAGTATTTCATTACTTGCCACTATTTAACAGCATTTTGGAGCCACAAAAAGAGAATACTCTTCACAGATTACGTGCGCATCCACAAAACGTAATACACACCCAATCAGCTCAGGCACTAAGCGACCAAGTAACACCTCAGTGGGGTTTGTAACACGGGTATTGAGTCAAGTTCATCTGTGAAAGTGGCCAAGTCCCATACCCATCCCATTGCTTAAGTAGTATGTGCTGTAACTGCATCTAAATGCCCCCTGTTATTAACTGACAACATTGTCTTTATGCGGTCATCAGAAAAATATTCCAAGAAAAATGCAACGACGTGCTTAGGAACTCAAGGTGAAGCTCCAGAACTTCAACAATTTAATCCTTACAACAGTCTTTTTATCTGACAAAGGGAAGAATGGATACACTGGGGATCCAGTAAACTACACAAACTCCTAGCAGGTAAAAATCCAAAGTACAAGACAAAGAGGAGAGCCATGCAAGCCACCCAAATACGTCACACATTTGCATGATGAAGCAGCAAGTCAGTCAGTACCACCAGGAATATAAAGTGACTGAGCAACTTCTGAACGCTCACACTAAGCCCATGCCTGAACTCTGTTCCTGCAAATAGCTCCCTCTCCTTCCACTACTCCATTCTGCAGCAGCTCAAAACTATTTGATAGCTCACTGATGAGTTTTTCATTCTTTGATTACATATTCTTTACAGCACTTTCTTAGGGAACAGAAAATCAGCACCATCATTATGTCGATCTCAAATCCTCGTTGCAGTAACTCTCTGAAAGCTATCGGAAAGAACACACACCTTCCTCAAAGGATGTAGCAGCCATAAGAGAAACACCATTACGGGAAGGCTTAAATTTTTCAACTGGCATGTAAAGTATCAAGGTCAGCTCCCTTGTCCTTGAGGGTTTCCAAACTGAGCTGTCTTGCAAAAGTAAAGTTTGCTTCTCTTTTAGGGGGTGCCTAATAGCAGTCTGCTGTGGAGGCAGTAACTTAACTCACCATGGAGCACCAAGGCACTCATGACCAGCTCATCACTGCAGTACTAGTGTCTCCCTTGGCTGGGACAACCAAAACAACTTCAGGTGTCGAGTTCTACCTGGGCTGGGTTGATGCTACAGGTAACCCAAAGCATTCGTCCAGTACAACCACTATGGGCCCAAACCTTTTAGAGACACGATAGCACCTACAAAAACCCCTCACCTATCAGCATCCAAAGAAAGGATCTGTTAGGAAAGCTCTTTCTCATATTCTGTCTTCTCTTACAAGGAAGTGGCAATCTCTGGACAATGGTCTGAACTCCTGATCTGAAGCCAGAAGAACTCACTCTGCTGGCTCCGTATGTGGTCCACACACCACCATAATCCAATCCACATGGAATCTGGCATCAGCATTCACTGAGAAAGGCCTCAAGATGAGGGATGCACACATCCCTGCAGCTGTATGGCCCACAAGGAACTTTTATAATCCTTTCGAGCCCTTCAGAGGAAGTCGTTATAGCTTCTAGTCAGCACACACATCGAAGAGTAAAAAGGATTATTTCTTACCCACCATAAGCAGGAAACGTTATGAGTTGGGAACATGCATCCCAACTAACTTTGAGAGTGGGGTATGAAGTGTATTGTTAGTGAAATGCTCTCCTACAGCAGTGAAATGAACATGAATCAGAGTTCAGTCAAAACTTAAACATTTTTGGCTTTTAGGAAAGAATATGTTAACTATCATCCTGAAATTCTTCCTGAGACAAAGGAATATTCATGTTATTAAAGCAGCTTCTTTTTCTGTTACTCAAAAGTTTTAAACACAAGTGAAGAAGCACTGTTCTGTGAAAAGAAAATTAAAAAGCCCAACAAAAAATCAAAACAAAAATCCCCATAAACAAAAAAATCAACCAATCAACACAAAACAAAACCCAAAGCAAACAAGAAAACCCAACCCACCAACCCAACCCAAAACCTGCCAACCCAAAATCCAAACAACGGCTGCCTCTTACCTGACTTGGGGAAGCATGAGGTAGTGGATGCTTTCAGTGTTCTTTTCCTGAACCGATGCCGGATCAATAAGTGTCTTCAGATTCTGGTACATCAGCTCAGTGATAAATGGAGTATACGGTGCCTGTAATGTTGGATTCCATCACCATCTTTATTGTTTGTACATTGTGAATCAGTAATACTCATGAACTGCATAAGGACAGTTCAGCAAAGCCAGTGCTTACACAGTGTCTTCAATGCAGAATTGATGGTATTCAAAACGCTGACTGAACATTTGTGAGGTCAAAAATGAACTGTGCTATACAAATCAGTAGCAAGATGGTTTTTATTCTTCAGTCTGTCCCCCCAGTTTCTATGGTCAACTTTGACACAAAGATGCATGCTTTTAGGTTAACTACACTAAAAATGTCAGTTATAGCGGGCTGTAATTCCCTTACCATAAGTCTGCACATGGAGAACAAAACACTGAACAAGGTTTCCAAGGCCATAATGCAGTCTTCAGTCCCGTTCTCACCCTATGTGACGGATTCACCAAGAGAAAAAAACAACTGTAATTTTAGGATCAGTAAGTGCAATAAACTTCAAAAACTTCCTATATTGATGCAATAAACTGGTTTTCCAAACTGTATTCATTTTGCTCAATCCCATCCAGCGAGGGAAACAGTGTTAGTGAGCATCTTGTCTGCTTGGTTTTCCTCATAAAGCAAAGAGGAGTCAATAAATGACGTTAACTTCTCATATCTGATCATGTTTAAACCACAGCATAAAGATTTTGTGTAAGGCCATGAAGCTGCTATGGATTACACTAGCACAGACTACTACGACTTTGTTTAGAGTACAAGACTGCAGCAGCAGATACCCACCTTCAGTCTTCTGCGATTCATTCTGACGTACCAGTTGGTCAGGATATCAACAAACTTCACTAATCGAGGCACTACAGTGTACAGCCTGTAGGCTGGAAGGAGAAATGTTTACTGTGGTTAACATCTGTCCTCTGCATCAAGCTCCTCACTTAAAGGATCACATTAGCGTTTGGAGCTCTGCTGTTAAACATAAAACTTGAGGAGAAGCACGAGTTAGGAAGATCAAACACGAGATGAGATAAACTGTTATGTTAAAACCGTATTTTAAAATCGCACATGTCACCATTTGTTATGCTTCAAGGCAAACACACCTACCACCAAATTGCTCCCCTAATCCTACACAAACACGCATTACGTTGCCTTTTTGTCTTCGCCGGATTTATAACGAGGCACCTATTTCAACCAATTCTCCCCAGATTGCTTGCAATTTTTTATCATTTTTTTAAGTAACACAGTAGGCTAAAAGAAGGTAAAGTAACAGCAAGCTTGACGAGGTAAGAAGATAAACATAGCTGTATTTTCAAGTTCTGTGTAACTTAAAAGCATGGAGGACTGCCAACACAAAAAAGAAGGTCACGAGCATCACTATGCAACTGGGAAAACAAATTCTGGTTGTTCGCAGGAGAATCGGGGGGTGGGGATGGACCTTAAATCGCTTTTCTACGGAAAAACTTGTATATTACCTCTCAAAAAGCAAAGAGCTTTTTGCTCTCTATTCTGACTCAGTTTCATAAATCAAGCAGCTACTGAATTAAATGGATCTGTGCTTTAACAGCTTCACTACGCTTCTCACTGCATTTTCTAAAATAGAAGTGCTCTTAAAGGCAGAGTGCTGGTATTTAAACCTAAAAAGGAAATGCTCAGAAGATTCATGCCACGGTGTGGAAGACATTTATGCGGGAATTTGTATTCCTAAAAAAACCCCAGCTCTCTTCTAGCTGTGCATTATCTAGTTAGGAGGCTGGTTAAATGGACCGCCAAGAAACCACCAAAACCAAAATCGCCCTTCAGGGTTAGTGTATCTTTAACAAGAGATCCAAGTTAGCCTGGAAACGTGCATTGCTCCCCTCAGTATCTGTAATCCCAGCTCAGAAACCAAGCTGTGAAACCTCACCTTTCCATGGCTCAAGAAAAAGGCAGGCATCTACACACAGCCAGGCGTGTGCAGACACACACACAGACAGACAGACACCCTTTTGCATTTCAGTCATCAAGAGAAAAGTTGTTTAGTAAAATTATTTCTTGTATTAAGCACTTCTAAGTAGGAATAAAAAGCATAATATGGTTTACTGGTTTAAATACAGAATTTCAACCCCTGTGTGTTTAAACACAAAGGATTTTAAGTCCCCTTGTGTGTAAAACACAAAGGATTGCTTGCCCTACTACTTTCCATAACACCTTCCCAATATCTTACTACTCGCCCTGTTTATCAAAAGGTCCGAAATCCAGAAGTTTTTACCCTAAAAGATGAGGTTTAGCAGAGAAACTACACTACTGTTCACTAGCTCATAACTCACTTGGATACGTGCACTGTTCTCGCAGCAAAGCCCGCTGCAGAGGTCACCAGCACACAGCTCTCTAAAACAGCACTCCTGAAGAGAGCTCGTCTGCAGCTCCACTTTTGGGCACCGATTAAACCAGAGGCAACACGCAACAGCAAAAATCTTCCCGTTGTTTCAATACAGTTAATTTTAAGCAATTTCCCCACAGATAATTGAAATAATGCTGTTTTCTCATGTGTTGTCTCCCCTTCTCCAATGGCCTAAGTCAAAAGCTCTCCCCAAGGCAGGATCAGCAGAGGGTTTGTTAGACCTTGCTGAAGTTTTTCTAGGCTCTCTAAAGCATTCCCAAGTTGGGGAGTGCACGAGTGCTCCCCTTCCCAGCCTCACTCTGTGCAAGCGAGCTCAGCACTGAACTGACAGGGACTCCATTTCGGCTGAAACACTGCTGGCTATTCGAGCTGCTCGTAGAAACTGGGGCAGAATTACCATAAGTTTTCCTTAATGGAAACACTTTTCCAGAGGCAGGCGAGCCATGTAAAATTTAGCTCGACTATAAAATACACTTGATAAAACCAATCATAAAACAGTTTCAGTTGGAAAAGACCTTTAAGATCACAGAGTCCAACCATCGAGGGTTGGAAGAAGCTAAACTCAAATGCAGTATTTTATATATTACTGCATCTCCTTATCTGTCTGGCCGAATTCAGAGTTTATGCAGAAAAACAAATTGAAAAATTGTGTTTATGAACCACTTGCAAATGAGATGTGTCACTCATTTGATAAGCGCATCGCATTAAATTCATCTAGCACAAGACCACGGCATTTAATATCAATCCTATAGTCTTTAAAGTCTTCACATCACCATTTTCCAACAGGAATTTTCTTGTCCTGCTTCAAAGGATCTTCCTGCTTTCTAATAATGCCAGCTGACACATCCCTTTTTATTAGTTTTATCTTTCTCTTAGAAACCCAGAGCACAGAATTCAAGTTTCTGCCTTCATGCTCATCTTCCTGCAAATACTGTTTCTGTTTAAACTGTGCACGTACCCAAGATCCCAGGTACACATTCACAATTCAGTTTTCCACTGTCCCTCAAAGTATTTTCCTCTTTACACGCAGCATGTAAAACTTGTACAGGGTCTGCATGTTCCTGTTTGGCAACACGTGAAACTCCACACACCACTACCAATAAATTTCAAGGGCAGAACTTCTAGGAAGAAGCAATGTTGTCATCAGCAACAGACAGCTTCTGTCATATTCCTGGTTTTGGTAGCTTGAGGATTCTTTCTTCCTTTAATGAAATGTTCTTAGATGACCTCACCTGAATTTTATTGTTACCAAAATGATCTGCTTTATCTACTGTAGCAAGATAAATTCGCCTTTCTCGTCTTGGTGAGAGTGAGCACGAAGGTCTAAGAGAGGAAACAAGCAATGATTGAAGCAGAGGAGGACTGTCCTGTGTCCCCACACTCTGAGCTGGCATTCAGCTGTTTCCTCATCATCTACTTTCACACTGGGACCTTCTTCTGCCAAGCCCAAAGTACACCTGCAGAAGGCTTCTAGAAATTCCTCAGAGGGCAACTTATGATCACTGGCATAAGCAGGGTTGGTTTTTTATTCATTAACTGGGACTTAAATGGCAAAAGCCTCCTCCTTTCCAATATCTGTTTCCAGTGCCCTTCAAGGCACCAAGACCTCTTCAAATCCCATCTGCAAGTCTGTAAGCTTACTGGATCAGAGTAACTACTTCAGGGGACTCTTGCAGTGCCTTCTCTTTGCAACTAATATTGTGTTAATATAATGTGAGCATTGAGAGGTATGGGATGAGAGAAAAAAAACATGCAGGATGAAAAACCAGAAGAATATATTTTTACAGCTATGCAATATTAATGCTCTTCCTTCCTGCTGTACACACTCCCAATATGATTACAAAGAAACCCTCTCCATGGAATGGTGCAGGGGAAAATTTACTCCCCACGCTCATGTACCTCTCAAAAATATTTTATTTAGCTGACAAGAGCACTGCCCATTTTATCCTATTTTTTTACAGCTTCCGCAAATTCCATTTCACTTACTTGTCACTGCTGTCTTTCAACTACTATTACAATATTAATTGCTCCAAGTACTACAGAAGATGTTGTTACAGTAACAAGCCACATCACTGAGCTCACGGGATTGGCCATGGCAAAAAAAAGCCACATTACTTTTTGAAATCTCATGAAGCAGCGTAGCAAAATCTGTATTAACACTCGTGAGAGCTCCATTCCATGTACTGTGGTAGCTGGTTACGGATTTTCTTCCTTTTACCTGAACTGTAAATCTCATGTGGAATCTGGAAATCTCTGGATGAACTGACCAGTTCTCTAACCAAAAATTAAACACCGGTACACACACCCGACCAAACGCGCGTACCTGCCATTTCAGCTTTGAAGAACTGAATGAGTGACTGGGTGAAAGAAAGAATCCATTTATCCATGATGTTATTGCTCTCCTTAACTGTGTTCTCATTGTAAAGGAATTCTCTTCCCTCGTCCTATCATCAACAAGAAAACACAAAACACATTTTTGAAGTCATAAGGGTATACATTCAAACTTCTGCACTGAGCCACTTGTCAGCCACTTGTATTTTGTCACCTTCACTGTGTTACACTGGTGTCCTAAGAGAGAACATTCAATTCCAGAAACACGTATGGAAGAGAAACCTGACTCCAACTGCTCTTGATTTCATCACACCAAACCTTCAACTACAAAGGAGGCCAGTGATTTGGATCTGTAAAACCAGACACAGCAGCACAGCACGCAGCGGTATGCAGTTGCTCTTTC
>NW_010175502.1:54254-59501 GCF_000695765.1 Mesitornis unicolor
TGTAACTCATAGCTTCCAGACGTGGGGTAGGACTCTTGAATTCACACAGCTCTTTCATCTAGGAGGATCTGAAGCATTTACAAGAACCGTAACATGAAGTTGAAGTCTATTTGGAGAAAGAGCACATGACAGTTTCAGCAGATGAAAACACAGACGAGGGCAAGGACCCCAACTGAAAAAATAAGTGGAATTTTTAGGCATTCAATGTGCAAATAGTGCATTTTGTTCCTTTCCAGACACTGATGATTGTGCCCATCTCAAAAATGTCCTAACACTTCACTAATTCTGTAGAGCACTGCAAGCAAGACCACAAGTAAGGAATGCTTTGAGTGCCCACAGTCTGACTCCTCTCCACACAAATGTTCTGACGACTGGTTGAAAACAGGGGGGTTGCTTATTTTTTTCTGATTTAGAAACAGTGTTTGACATCTGGTTTTAAGAGTCTTTGCACTTTCCCTCCCCTCAGAGTCCAGATGAAAAAAATCTGTTTGGATCATTCAGCCCAGTAATGATGCATCCAGTTACATTATAAAGGAGAAGATTCTTAGGAAAGAAATGCGTCTGCACACCCAGAAGGGCAGCGGTCTCAGTATGAGGTCAGCAATCATTTAACCAACTACAATTACTGTGGTAATTACTGTAAGTGTAAAATTATTATTAGACTCAACCCAGGACACTGCGGTTGTAATTCCTCTCTTGCAGGAGGCAGACTACAATGAAAAAGTTGTTTAAGCCTGTGTATGAAATCTAATGTAAGCACTGTCACCTCCAATAACTCATTCTTTTGCCTAATATGGTGCATAGGAATGGCTTCGCTATTTAGCAAGAAAAATGACATCTGCTGGCTGACCAAAACTGCCTGCTGAAGCACCTGGATCTTCCACTGGGGTCTTCCATGCCCAGGCTGGCTGGCCTTGCAATATCTAATGGGATCACAGCAAAAAACTGCGAAACACACTTCAGTTAATTCAAAGGTCAAACAGGAAAACGTGAACTATATTTCTGGGGCAATGCATAAGCTTGTCTGATGAACACTGTCCAGGGATCCTGAAAGAAGAGTCGTTAAATATTAGGATGCGAAGTTCCCAGACTTTACTCCCAAAAGGGGTTGTTAAAAAGATGAAGCCATCTATTTCAGTCAGCTATTTACGGTACTGTTTATTGAAGTCAGCTGCCTTTATTGCTTCACATGGCAGCTGTCCAAAGTGATTAGGTTGCCACTGTCATTTCAGGCACATGATTTGAACTTTCTTGCTTAGTTCCCACTCTCCCATGAAAGTCTGCACTAACAAGTGGCAGCCTCCTTTCATTCATCTCAGCTGAAAGACTGAAATCTGTTTCAACAGAAACTACACAATATACACATAAAATCTCCAATTTAAATGAAAAATTACTGTAAGAAAAAATTTCTAATCTTGCTTTCATTCTGAGAGTGTAGAAACTCGTATCAGTCGCAGCATTTTTTAGTAGACCTCAAGTGTAATCTACAAGTCTAAACCATTACTGCTTTTATGATGATTTCACTTTCTTTCCATTCCATTTCTTCATTTTTTTTTCCTAAGGTATACTTAGATTTAAATTTAAACTTGAAAAAAAAAATTAGCTTTCATGTTACAGAAGGCAATCTTCTTGCTGTAGCAAATGTATTCAGTATCGAGTATTCCCGAGTTAAACATTTTTATGCAGATTCGTAATTAAAGTTACAGCAAATGAGTTCGCTCAAGAAACTGTCACAGCAGTCGCTACTGAAAATAACTTTCTTTTCATTACTTCTTTCCAGCTCTATTTGTGTTAAATCTGTATGCTACTAAGCAATGTTCTCAGTGCAGAGAGGCTTGCAGTCCAGATGCCATCCTCCGACGGCACCGTTCCTGCGATCACCACCTCATTCAGCCGTCCCTGACTACATGATGTGGAATAACAGTGAAGAAAACACTGCAGCAGCACTCAAAGCAGTATCAGTGATACCCACTGCCTCCAAGCTACGACACAAACACTGATAAGACAATTACTAGAAAACCAACAAGAGTTATTACAGACGTTTCAGAAGGATTCCCTTCAGCACATATGGTACCTGGCTTTTAACTGGTGTTCCCAGCAAGGTGACCAGCAGAACATAGTTGCTTCATATGTATTTTGTAAACTTGAACTCCCCATCCTGTTCTCTAATTTCAAGAGTTTGAATGCAGTAGCATGACATTTATCTCAAATAAAAGGGAGTCAAGGGAACCCTAATCTGAGAAATGATAGCTGTCATGTCTTGACAGTCCCCTATCTTTCTATATAAGAAGCTTGGTCAAGACGAGGAAGATGCAGGGTGATTATAGCTTTATAAAACAGGGCAAAAACAGCAAATAGCACAGAAATTAACAGCGACTTTCTACAACCTGATCTAACTTTGAAGTCAACCTTGCTTTGAACAGATGACCTCCAGAGTCAGACTCCAGACCTCCCTTCTAATCTAAGTTTCTCTACGATGCTGATTCACTCTAACAGTGGAAAAAGCACAAAACTCCTTCCACTTTGCTTTCCCCGCTCAAGAGGTCTGTACCTTATGCTGCAGGATCTGAACATTCTGCACAAGAAAGCGATACGCGTTGTACCAGGGCAGGAAGACGTCCTTCAGTATATCCCTTACTCCTTCCTCCTTAAATCTCAGATTTTCTGCCCTTACCACAGGAGAATTGATCAGGTATAACCTGCAAAATAAGAACACAGTATTAAAAGCTTGAAGCTGCGTGTACTGATAGAAATGCAAGAGACAGATACCCAAGGGAGCAGTTTCACACTAACAACTCTAAGGAAGACAGTGTTGTAAGCATATAACATATTAAATGTACGACAATTTACTTCCTACTGCTGCAGGATTATTGTTGTGATAGTGCAGATGGAATCTGAATTGGAATTTACATTTTCTTTTTTACTCCAGAAGTTAATTGAAGTGATAACAGGAGCTCAGATGCTATCATGTTATAAAACAAGCAGTGGCTGCATGGGATTAGCTTTTGTCTTTAGAATGGCACCTGTAGTTTCAGTAATACTTTGAATTCCTTAACAATGACACAGTACCTTTCCACTCAGTCTAGTTATGTCCTCAATTACAAAAAGCTTTGGGCCCATTGCAAACACAGGGCTAAGGAACAAGGCAGAACAGGCAAATCAAAGTAAAAGAGCAGAAATCAATGTTTTCAAGAAAAATGGACTCAAAGGAGGACAAAGGATGGCCCTCCTCCCAGTACAAGTGTGCCTCAGCTCCAAAAGAGAAAGCAGAGGGTTCAGGTGATGCTGAGCACCGGTATTGGGAGCAGCTCCTCACAGAACCATGCCCACTTCAGCCAGAGGGGTTCATCTCCACAGGAAACCCACCCTGCCCAGGGGCATCCTCCTCAGGTCAGCCTCTCTCAAACCAACAGCTCCTCACTTCAGAGACACACACGTGTCCCCCAGCTTCCTGACGGGCTGAGAGTTCGCAAAAAATCATCTCTGTACTTTATTCCACCTTCTTCCCTAAATGAATATTGTGTCTATGGAGACAAACTGGTATCTAGCAAATTAACTCAAAAAGAAGCCAGGTCTTACTCAGGTAACAAAAGCACTTGAATACCAACTCAATTTAGACACATTTCATTTAGTTTCCCAAAGATGAAAAACAAACCAAACTTTTATTTTATTTTAAAGATTGTGGCATTTTTCAATAGTAATTTATTAACTCATTTTCTCACATTTTATTGACTTTTAAAACCACGGTTCTAAACTAATATATCTTTACAGGCACTTCCTTTAGGAGGCTTTAAAAATCTTAATGGGGTTTGACACAGCACATTCAAGAATACCAGAACGTAAATTCTTCAGGAGAGGGCTTCTTGCATAAATGTGAATACGTAAAACCAGAACTGCCAGAGTAAACAGACAGTAATACAGCACAGAAATGGGCATTTTCAGTACGGTATTGGGGGAAAAAAGGCATTTTTAAACACAATATCTGAATTTAAGTTATAAATTTACTGAAATACTGAAGAACTAAGCATGATAATGAACTAGTAAGCCCTGAAATCAAACTAGAATTTATAAGTATACATAAAACCAAACCTCCCATCACAATTCTTTATGTGCTTATTACTCATTATTTATTTCAGAAGTCAAACATAACTTTGCTCCACATACAAGAGCTGTATACTCCAGGGTACTCCAAGCCCTTCTACCAGTTTGGGACTTACCTACAGTAATGACCACTTCAAATTGCCTCCACTGCTTTCCTCCTGAGGAGGTCACAACTCCAACCAGAACTAGGCAGGATCTACTAAATTGCTCCTTTGTGCCATCCCAGCAGCACTCACTGCAGAATCTATCAGAAGTCTTCTAAAATAGCTCTTAGCATGAGAAATTAAAGAAAGCGTACCTCTCTAAGGCTACTTTTTTAACATAGTAGCCCTACCCACCTTACAATATGTTAATGTTAAAAGGATACTAGTTTCCTGAATTATTCCAATGCAGAGATACTTATATTTATTATATGGAAGGAGAAACAAGGCACCTGACAAGGGAAGAGTTCTATCAACTTGGTTACACTTCCTGGTATGACTCATTGGGCAGAAAATAAAACCTTCCTCAAATCAAGCCAGCATTATCAAACTCTCCAACAATGTATGAGAAACAATAAAGTATTAAGTAAAGTAACCTCTTTTTCATCTCTCTAATGCAGCAGTCTGTGGCATTATGCCATTGCTTCTGCATTTTAAGAACAAACTGAGAGGAGACTGTAACACCTCACCTGTAACACCAACACGTCCCTCAGGATACACCAAAGCAATAGGGTTTGTCAGTTCTATCACCAGCAAATTTTTTCTGACATCCTTCAACTCTGACAGCTATCCAACCCAAGGTACAGGTGTTTAACATACTGACTATTTTTTAGGCAATTCTTGCAGATTTCACGCAGGGTTCAAGTTTCAGGAAGTCTGAAGTTGGGTTGTTAAGTTTACTGTGCTGTTATTTCTTGTTTGCCCTTTCCATTCAATTCCATAGTCTTAGAAGACTTACATCTATAAACTAGACTTACATCTATAGACTTACATCTATAGACTTACATCTATAGACTTACATCTATAGACTTCTATATAAAGTGCTACAAAGAACTTACATCTATATTTTCTGCTGATCTATTTACCAAGCTACTGCTGAGAATACTTCAAAGCTTTAGTTTAAAAATACTTTTTTTCAAATAAATATATATTTATATATATATAT
>NW_010175503.1:0-19926 GCF_000695765.1 Mesitornis unicolor
AGACATTCAAAACCCGCCTGGTCGCCTTCCTATGCAACCTCATCTAGGTTGCTGCTAGAGTTCCTGCTCCGGCAGGGGGATTGGACTAGATGATCTTTTGAGGTCCCTTCCAATCCCTAACGTTCTGTGATTCTGTGATTCTGTTATCAAACACTGGAATAGGTTTCCCAGCAAGGCTGTGGAGCCCTCTATCCTCATAAATGCTCAAAACCTGACTGGGCACAGTCCCAAGCAGCCTGCTTTAGGTGACCTTTCTTTGAGCAGGGATTGGAGTAGAAAATATCCCAGGTACCTTCAGTTATTCTGTGATTCTCTGATCTGCTTTAGTTACCTACTCCAGCTTATTTACGTTTATAAGTTGCCTTCCTTCACAGTTATGTCAATTCAGGGTTGTTTGTCAGGATAACTCTGTTTTCTTTAAACAAAATAGTTTACTGTAGAATTTTACTCTGAAATAGTTTCCATTCATGTTCAACTCCAAAAGCTCTACTGATCCCTTGTATTGCCAGTGCTGAGTGTAATCAATGTAGCTTCCTTCAACAGAAGCAGGATTTAGTTGATCCACTCTTCTGCAGATTATCACTTTTCTTAGATCTTCATCTTTCTCAGACAGCATTGAGGCTCCTTAATGTTCCCAGAAGAGCCATTCAAACCACTTCATTTCTCAGACAGCTTCTCCGTGCTCTCATCTCATGTACGGTGAAGATGGTTTGCATCAGAACTGTTATCAGTATTCCTCAAAGAAGAGTCTGACAAACGTGTCTGAAGATTTTTGCCTTGTTACCATCCTAGAAATGTTGCGATCCTGGCAAATAGTTAAATTTTGTTGCAATTTCATTAATAATTCTTCAATCTATACTAAGGTTCATCCTTCTAAGTCTTTATTGCAAAAAGACCTTTGCTCTTCCAAGTAGGGGCTTTCGGTGTAACAAAGCTCAAGACAACTAGAGGAGAGGTGCTGAAGAGATGGGTAAGATCCGCTGTGGTATCACAGACAGCTGCAAACTGAGTGTTGTATTTCTCCAAAGTGCTTTTCTTTAATCACTGTTTCTTATTTTAAAAAGCAGTAATTCAGTATTGTTTCATATTTTTGTCATATTGGAATTTTTCTTTTGTATCGATATTTCAGATTCTTTTGGAGTATTCCCTGTGTCTAATTTTAATTTACTTCAGTGCTAATAACTAAGGCTTGATTTTTATTATTAAGGCCTAGATGTCTGCTTTTGCAGATCTGAGCATTAAATAAAACAGGAAAGACAGAAGGGGGCTTGTGGACTTTATAAAAAATTATTATGAATGCTTGAATCCGTATCAAGCATTAAAAAAGAAGAGTATTGGGCAAGTAGGTGTTTTGTATGTATGTGGCTATGTTCTAAGTTGAAAAAATTAGAAAAATATGAATCTCCTGAAGCATACCTGTGCTGCCACCTGTGGATGTTTCCTAAGTATTGCTTAGCCCTTTTGGTGGGATACTAGTGATTGGAGCTCTGTGGGAAATGTTTTTTATTTGGTTGGGTTTTTTCGGTGAAAACATGAGAGTTCATGAAGTTTTAATTTTGTGATTCAAAAATAGGAGAAGAGTGAAAGTAAATATTTTAATTAGAAACACTTCTTTTTGTAGTCTTTCCCCATATTTTCATTTTTTGTTTTTTTCATCAGTGTGATTATATATACTTGACTTTTGAACAGCAGCTGCTGTGAGCTTTGCAGTGGGGTATTTCAGCAATTTTCTTCCTTCAGAAAACTGATTAACATTCCCTGTAGGGTTACATATGGCTTTGGGTTTATCCAGACAAAACATAACATGTTTCACCGAAAGCTGAAATGATGAGGTGTTTAGTTTCAGGTGTTTCAGTTACCATAGGCATAGAGTTTGGGTCAAGGGGTGTATTAGCTTTTCACCACACCTGACACTAAGTGCTTCAGACAAAAGTAGGATACACAGATGTAAAATAATTCACATTTTTTCCTATAATTTGGGTCTTTCTTTCAGTCAGTCAGCTCTTGATCTTTTATTAGAAGGCTGAAATATGTAACTTCAATGTCCCTTGCATAAAATTAAGTAGAACAGCTGAAGAACCATGATACTTATAGGTACACCCGATTTTTAGCTCAACTTCATGTTCTCGTCTGCTTCTCATTTCCTCAGTTTACTGGCATAATAGGTAATGATGTTTTCTTTGCTTTGAAATGTTATTTTTTATTTTATTTAATTTATTTTTACTATTATTTCTATGTAATGTATCTTATGGGATGTGAATCAGTGTTTCCTCATTACCTTAGGATCGTAGGATTATTTGGGTTAGAAGGAACCTCGGGAAGTTTCTAGTGCAACCTCCTGCTCAATAGAAGGTCAGCTCTAAGGTCAGACCAGGTTGCCCAAGGTTTTATCCTCTTGGGTCTTGAAAACCTCCAGGAAGGCTGCACAGCCTCTCAGCTCCACTGCTTCACTGTTCTTAAAGTGAAAACTTTTTCCTTATCTCTTTAACCACTCGTCTTTCAACTGATGCCCGTTCTTACTTGTCCTCCCACAAAGTGCTCCAGTCCTCTGACTGTTTTGGTGGCCCTCTGTCTTCGTTAATTTAATTTATTTTTTATCAATTAAACAATCAGAGTCCTTGCAAACTCTCTTGAGAATTTTCATCTACCTAAATTATGTGTTTTTAAAGAAGGATATTGTGACTATTTTTAGTATTATTTTTCTACCTGTATGGAAGTTTTATAGGACAGGTAAACTTACTTGCTAACAAGATTATAGTCTATTATTGGAATTAAAGTATTCCAGCTTTGATATGTGTATAAGGCACTAAAAAAAAGAGATTATTTATTGTTCATTTTCCTGTGCATCTTAATGCCTCCCACACCCTACTAGTTACAGCTGTGCTCTCTTCAGTAGTCTGTATATGTGTCTTTACAAGTAATTAGGTCTCCTTTTTGACTTAGTAGTTCAGAATTCTTCCAGGGTGTTTGTATGTATGTGTATGTACATCAGCAATGTGTGCACTTTTGCATAATGCACTGAAGCATTGTTTTGTCCAGCCACATAGTCTAATTTTGTTGGAGGTCGATTATGATCACTTGATACTGATTCCCTAGTTGTTATCCACAGCTTGCTCTGCTTTGGAAAAATCATGGTTTATCATGGTTTGCACTGTATTGTTTCTGGGTATCTGGTGGAACTTGGAAGTTCATTCATTTAGGTTGATGCTAAAAATAAAGCTTTTGAAACTCTGACTGACCACCTCTGTATGGATTTGAGAGACCAAGTGTTTCTCCTCTTCGCTGCATGGATCAGTTCAGAACTGACACACAGATCTGTGAGGTGGGTGGGGGCTTGGGATCACCACTACTAAGAATAAAAACTCTTTGCCATGTAGCAAGAGAAAAATAAGCTTTCTTCATCCCTTGGTGTCCAAAAGGGCCTGTAATATCAGGATTTTTATGCAGTGTTGACAGCTTATGAAAGCTTTAGGTGAGGAGGGAAAGTAAGAAAGAAAGGAGTGTGATGAAGTAGAGGGAAAGAAAGACAAGAGTGGGCATGAAATTCAGCTCTCTACAGCACATGACTGGTTTTCCTTTGTAGTACTGCACAGGTATAATAAGCAGAAATAAGAATAACTTTTTTTGCCCTGTTCAGTAAAGTTGTAATTCTTCCAGTCTCAATTGTTGCATCTTACACAGTACTGCTTGTGGAGTTGAAATTTTAGTTCTTCCCCTTATTTGCAGAGAGACAGATAAGACCGATGAAGTATTTGACCCTTCTTGGAATCTTTAATAGAAGAAAGAATGCAGCAAATTTATAACATTTAATGAAGAAACTTTGCTAAATCTATATACTAAGGCATGGCATGGGGATCATTTCCAAGTGACAGAAAAGGTTTTGTTCAAAGGAGTGTGAGGAGTAGCACACAATTCAAAGTGGATTCCTAAAACTGTATATCTCACTGCAGTGATTACATCCTGCTATCTGCAAGTGCTGACAGAGAAGACAAACTGGTACAGAGGATAAGTCATTATCTCAGTCTAAACAAAAACCCTTGATTTCCTTGAACTAATTTCAGTTCTAAAAGGCTTCACAAAATTTAAAAGAATGTAGGAAGGGCTGCACCAATTCTGATTCAAGGTCTAGTCCGTGTAGCTGTCTTCAACAGCATCCATAAACAGATGCCTAGGAAAAGGATTAGGGTCACCTTCCCTCTCCTGCAAAAAAAAAAATCTCCGTTTTCAACTATTTTCAGCTCACATGTTGTTATGAATGTGGTAATTTGGTTTAATATGCCCTATTGGCTCTCTCTTTCATGTACCTGTGCAAGTACCTCTCCTTAAGGCCCTGTAAACTTTGTGCATCTGTAACAACTTTCAGCAAGGAGCTACTATTCGTGTATCAAGAACCCCACCTTCTTTTGTTTGTTTTAAACGTTGATACAAATTGTGTTGTCACACTGTGGTTGGCTGGTCTACTATGTCTAATAAATTCTGATGTAAAGCTTTAAAAAAATATTATCTGTGCATAACTCAATGGTAGCTGCAGCCAGTCTTGATTTCAAACCATTACTTCTTTCTGAAGAAGATTTTTTTTTTTTACCCCCTTGCAGGCACTAGGCATTGCAATTTAAAGATTTGCTCATGGCTGCTTTAACAAAATTCCAACATTCTTTGTTTAGGACTAATTTAAGTCACTGTTCTAAAAATTCTGTATTTCTGTTTACAGTGTCTGAGCAACACACCTCCTCTTACAGAATACTTCCTCAATGATAAATACCAAGAAGAGCTGAATTTTGACAATCCTTTAGGAATGCGAGGTGAAATAGCAAAATCTTACGCAGAGCTTATCAAGCAAATGTGGTCAGGAAAATACAGCTATGTTACCCCAAGAGCATTTAAGGTCAGTAGGGAATTTAACCTGAACGTACATTGTCAGTTTTGGTTTTGTAGTTAAGTACACAAAACTTAGAGAAATATGCAAGAAGAAGATGTAGTAATATTCATCAGTATGCAGTCCATTCAGTTAACTGTTGAAACACCTGAATGTATATTTGAATGTGTCAACTGTCCTCATGCTTTGATCTTTGAGAATTAGTTTTGGGTTTCTGTCTCCATTGAAAAGCTTATCTTTTATAACTGTGTAAGTTTTACCACTTCAACTTCCTGCTGTAGCATCTAGGAAGTATCTGTTCTTTATAACAGTTAAGTTACCAGACGTATTTGTATTTATTGTTTTTAGACACAAGTGGGACGATTTGCACCACAGTTTTCTGGTTATCAGCAACAAGATTGCCAAGAGCTACTGGCTTTTCTCTTGGATGGATTACATGAGGATTTGAATCGAATTAGGAAAAAGCCTTACATTCAGTTAAAGGATGCAGATGGGAGACCAGACAAGGTAGTGTTTTTGGTGGTGGTGGTCTTCTTTTTAGTCAAGGCTATATGTTGCATACTTTGTGATAGTGCGCTGAGGTTGGGACACTGATCACATGTTACTTTTTCTGGAAGAGAATTCAGAAATAAGCGGAGACTTTAAAGTTGAGATCTTATTCAAATACATATGTAAATTTCTGATTATTTAGAAGATAATTGGTGGGGGTGAGAGGGTGGTAAGGCTTTGTTACGACCTTTTTGTTCAATTTAGTGCTGTGTCCAGTTGGAAAAAAAAGAGTTTTCATTCTGTCGTTTTATTCTTATGTCTACACTATGCAGCGTTCTGTCTCTCTCAAGTCTCTTACTTTAGAGTAACCCTTCTAGCATTGAGCTACAAGCACATAGATAATTTATTTTGCTACGAGTACGAGTTACTTCAGATGGAAATTTACTTTTATTTGCTCTAGTCTTGTTCCAGGATACTTGAAGTCTCTCTCAGACTATGTAATACCACTGACAGAATCTCTGTCCTAGGAAAAGCATCTTTTAACCTGTGATCCTGATGGTCATAACATATCTTAAGGAATCCTTTGGAGTGAGATTTCTATGTTTAGGTGGTAACTGAGAATGTTCTCTCAAGTATTCTTACTAATAATTCTCACTGTTCGTTTCTGACTACTTGGTCATAACCCAGGTCATGCTTTAATTACAGGTGGTTGCTGAAGAAGCTTGGGAAAACCATTTAAAAAGAAATGATTCCATCATTGTAGATATATTTCATGGCCTTTTTAAATCCACCCTAGTTTGTCCTGAATGTGCTAAGATATCTGTAACCTTTGATCCCTTTTGTTACTTGACACTTCCATTACCCATGAAAAAAGAACGCACTTTGGAAGTTTATTTAGTTAGAACGGATCCACTTGCAAAGCCTATGCAGGTAAGCCTCTTAATTTATGTACAAAACTCCTGATTCACGTGGCATTAACAGTGAACCCGAATTCCCTTACATTTTTTTAAATTTGAGTACAATAAGCAAATTCAACAAGCTTTACTGTTCTGGTTTGTCTTCTGAAGTTCCACTTAGAATGCCTGTGGAAGATTGTAGGTACCTTCTCATATTTCTATTAGTTTCAAGGAAGATCTTGGTAATTTCTGTAGGATTGTGTTAATAAGGCTTCTTAATCTTCAAAATGTATGCTGTCCTCATTTTTTATTTTAGTGTTGCTATAATGAATTTGTATGGTTATAAAAAAATATTTGTACATTTAATCCAGACTTAATTCATCAGATTATTAGCCTCAGAAGGCAAATATTGGTAATGCGTGATGCAAAAAAAACCCCTATGACTAAATATATTAGGTAGTCCTGAATCCTTCTATACTATCAGTTAATAGTCAAAACATTTCAGAATATATTTTTTTCTGTGAAAAGTATCTCTTTTGCCTTTTTTAGGGAGGATGGTATAAAACCTTAGAATGGCATAAAACAATGTGAATAGATTATGGTAACAAAATAATAATAAAGTTGTTCTAGCTGTACCTTACAGGCTGAGCAAGGTTAGGTGAAATGAGTAAGACAAAGGCAGTTAGGCAGACTTGCAAAAAGGCTTTTGCATCTGATATCAGAGTATCCTGTAAGAAGCAGACTGGGGGTAAAAGGAGTGTTCTCAAAGACAGTATAACGTAAGTTAGAGAAATCAAAGATAAAGGGACACGTATTAACTAGTGGAAGATGAGCTTGCTAGAAATTTAATTGTTTGTGAGAACAGATTTGCACCAGGGACACACTGAAGTTGAAGAAGACCCCGTATGATGTGAGATAGTTACGCAGGAATGAATAGAGATTGGGAAGGGTATGAGTTCAGTAGAGCTTTGGTGAGACTGAGCAACTATAAGACTTAAGGAGATACCAAACACATGCTGTACTTGGCAATTAGTTGCAGAGTTGTAATACCTTATTTCTGATTAATCCTGTCTTTATTTGTTATGCAAATAACAGATAAGAGTCCTGTGTGGAGTTTCATTACAAACTGCAGGTGTACTGCACTAAGGGAAGCCACAGAGAGGTTTTCTTTGACTGTTAATCATCAGGTTCTCTCTCTGCATGCAAAATTAGCATTCAGTCTTTATTCATTGTCTTCTGTTGCTTTTTTTCCTAGTAATACTTCATAAACAACTTGCGTTGTATTCCGAATTTAAGAATCTAGGCAATAGCACGCATACTGTATAAGTGCTTAAATAAGTACGTGCTGTTGAAATATAAATCTAAGTAATCGGTGCTGTTAGTCTTCTTATGGAGAAAGTAAAATAACATTAAAAAGCATTTTATAGACTAATAAATGTAGTATTCAAAGTGTGAGTTTGTATGAGTAAAGTTGTGAAGGTAGCTTACTATGCTTTTTAGCAACTTTGGAAATTTGTGTTCGTTGATTTACATACTTTACACCTTAAGTTCAAGAATCTGAAAGAAGTACGTGAAGTACAACTGAACATGTGATAATTTGTTTGGTTTTTTTCTCCTGCATGTGTGTTCTTTTAAGAAATTTAAGTTACATTTTATTTTTTTTAGTATAAAGTAGTTGTTCCCAAAATTGGAAATATACTGGATCTTTGCACAGCATTGTCAGCTTTGTCTGGTGTTGCTGCAGATAAGGTAAGAGTGATTTCTTATATGAAGTACAACAATGAACATTTTAGCACATATTAACCTGATTTAATGATGTATACTCATTTTTTTTTTTAGATGATTGTCACTGATATATACAATCACAGATTCCACAGGATATTTGGCATGGATGAAAATCTAAGTAGTATTATGGAACGTGATGACATCTATGTGTAAGTACAGATACCATGCTTCATGTCTCTTTGCAGTTTGTTTAGTTATTTGCAGAAGATTAAAACCTAAACATAAAGATGAATCTGGGGGGGTTATTATTAAATTTTTCCCCTTTGTAACCTTTTAAATGACGGTTGTCCTTTGTTTTTCTGATTTGTTTTTCTTTTAGATTTGAAATTGCAATCAATAGAACAGAAGATACAGAACAAGTTATAATTCCTGTTTGTTTAAGGGAAAAGTGCAGGCACACTAGCTACAGCCATAGTGGTTCTTCACTGTTTGGTCAACCTTTTCTCATAGCAGTGCCTAGAAACAATACTGAAGATAAACTGTATAACCTGCTGCTGCTAAGAATGTGGTAAGGTTATTGCTTAAAGAAACACATTTGTTATGAATAATTTCTTATGAATAGTTGGAATCAGTAGGAACTTATTTTTAGATGCATTGCTTACAAACCAGTTAGCCTACTTAGTCTTTAATTTGCTTTCTGTTAAATACATTAAATCTAAAAATTTAGCCACTTCAGATGTGAATTAGTGTGGATTTTAATTTGTGGAGTTTTTTGTTAGCATGACATTATCCAAAAATTATTTGAGAAGACAGTAAAGACTCTATTGTCAGTTTAGAGGAGCTAATTCTGCTGTATCCACAGCTGTTTGCTAGGGCTTGGTAAAATGGAAATGTTTTGCCGTTTATTCTGCTACGCTTATAGCTCCTGTATCTACTATACAAGTTTATATACTAATTTATGTTGTAAAACTACATGCTAGGTGCTTTTTGAGATTAGACAGGAATAAGTGTCATTATGTGGAAGAAATTAGAATAATATAAACTACAATTTAAATTTATGCTTCATTTTCAGATAATGTAACTTTCTGTGTAAGCGAACACATATTTTTTGTGTAAAAAAAGAAGGTTGATGAACAGTTAAATACGTGATTTCTGGATGGACTAACACCAAGAATCAAATTGTATAAAATCAAGTAAATGCCAAAAATATAAGAATGTAGAGAAGCAGAATTTCAGATGTGCCTTTAACATTAGACAAGTTAGGCACTAAAACTGTTATTTCTGAATAAATCAGAGAAGAGTGCAGGAATACAGTAGACTAGAAAGGATTTGCTGCAACCTTTTTAATTATCTGGCTTTAACAGTGTAAATATTTAAAAATCCATTGATTCTAACTGTTGCTTTTATTTGTTATATTTAGCCGATACGTGAAAACATGCACTGAAAGTGAAGACACTGAAGGATCCCTACACTGCTGTAAGGACCATGGCATCAATGGTAATGGCCCAAATGGAATACATGAAGAAGGATCTCCAAGTAAGACTGGAATATCTAAACTTGCTTAGTGTTTTGTGTTCAATTTGAAACTGCAATTAATTCTGTAGTGTCTTTCAGTTATTGTTACTCTGCCTCACTTCTTCTTCCTTATTCTTCCAATTGTTTCAGGTGAAATGGAAACAGATGAACAAGATGACGAATCCAGCCAGGATCAGGAACTTCCTTCAGAGAATGAAAACAGCCAGTCAGAAGACTCAGTTGGAGGTGACAATGACTCCGAAAATGGATTATGTACTGAGGATACTTGCAAAGGTCAACCACTGATGGGACACAAAAAGCGACTGTTTACATTCCAGTTCAATAATTTAGGCAATACTGACATAAACTACATCAAAGATGATACCAGGCATATTAGATTTGAAGATAGGCAA
Organism: Mesitornis unicolor; assembly: GCF_000695765.1. Lineage (NCBI taxonomy): Eukaryota > Metazoa > Chordata > Aves > Mesitornithiformes > Mesitornithidae > Mesitornis > Mesitornis unicolor. The sequence goes on from NW_010175503.1 coordinate 9,915, forward strand.
CCTAGGCTTGACGGTAAGTCATGGGAAACAGGTTGGGCAGCATTCAATTCTGATACTTTTTTTCTGATTCCACTTCCATAGAATAATGTTTCCTTCTCTCTATGTGTTATTGGGTATAACTTCTTTTCCAATAGTAAATTCAGTATAAATAATTAATTTGTTACTGTGATTAACTCTTAAATATGCAGAAATTGTGTGTGCTTCCATTTTCCATCTTAAATTCGTGCTAGCATAGTGTTTGCCCGAAGTTAATATAATTTCATGTAAAGCAAGAAATCCTATTAAGAGAAAGTATATTTTTAATCTTAGAAAGATCTTTCCTTGCTTTGGATTGGGATCCTGAATTGAAGAAAAGATATTTTGATGATAGTGCAGCAGAGGTAAGCTGTTTATGTTGCTCCCCTTTCCAGCACTAGTAAAGCTTAAATGTGGAAAATACAGCTTACTTACTGTGACATAAAAGATTGTAAGTCTTCAAAAGAAGCAGCTATTATATCTTCTTTTCACATTATTTGTGCTAAATATGTTGTCATAAACTTCATTTACATATCTAAGTAGTTAGCAAACCAGAGGCTTACTAATTTGGAAGTAAATCTGGAAGTAAATCTGAAGTTGTGAAAACTTTCTTTGAATGGTTTCTGGTCAGTGTTTCCGTATATAGGAGCTTTGTAGTTACTGTTCGTAGTAAGACGACAACACTAAAATGAGTTTTATTTCATTTGTTTTCTTAACTCAAGAAATACTTCTCTTTAGGATTTTGAAAAACATGAAAGTGTGGAATATAAGCCTCCCAAAAAGCCTTTTGTGAAATTAAAAGATTGCATTGAGCTGTTCACAACAAAGGAAAAACTAGGTGCTGAAGACCCATGGTAAGGACAAAAAATTAAAATTATGTTCTATGGTGTATTTCTCAAAATGTAATCAAAACCACAGTGGAACATTAGCAGAGATACCTAATTGATTTCTTAATGGTATTTTGAATCTTGTCATTTCAGGCATAGTTAAAAATTCTCAAAATATTTTCTATTTTGATCCATTGCTTAACTAAAATTGTTACCATATACAAAAGATTGTTTGTGTGGGAGACAATTAATGCATTCAGAATTAGGAGGAAGGGTATATCCATAAGATATTCTAGTCTGTGGGCTGTGATCCATTGTGAATTAATTATATTGTGCCAAGTCCAATGCAATGGTTTAAACAAAAACTTCCCTCTGGGATGAGAAAGGTGGGCACATACTAAAGTTTTTTTTATGCAAATACATAACTTGCTTTGCATTGGTTCATGAAATAGGCATGTGCTTAAACAACAGATTATAGGAAGTTCCCATAAGATCCTTTTCTTCAGGAATTTTCTAGCAGATAAGAATCCTTCAACACCTGAAGCTCAGAATTAAGTTTGAATAGAGGGTCTGTCACTTTTTTTTTCTTTTCTTTTGTGACGACTTAAAAGTTTTGAAGACATCCAAACACTGTCACCAGAGATCCTCCTTTATTTGAGCAGGGGAGGAGGCTGACTTACAAATTTTCTTTTTTTTTTTTTCCCCCCTGGGTTGACTATTTGAGATACCATCTAACTCAGGTATGATGAAGTGCTTCCATTTCTGCAGCACAATGTAAGCAGAGTATTTAAACTACAAAATACAACTACTGCTGAAGTCAAGCAGTTGCTACATCTCACAAGAGGTCAATAATCACATTATTTCTTCATTTGTCAGGTCTGCACAGCTTCTCATCCCTAGTCCTGCACTATTTGTATTCCAGATACTCTAAGCCAACTGGGAGAACAGTTCTTCAGTTATAGCCTGCCCTTACAGTTCTCCTCATTTCTTGTCTTCATCTGTTGTTGCTATGTGAAGAAACTTGTACAGCCTTTTTAATTTAGGGCTCATCTCTTTCCTAGATCTTTGTTAGATGCCAAGATGTAGAATATGCGTAAACCACTTCACAGAAAAGTTGTTTCCATAGATTGGCCTTACCTACTTTCCTCCCTGAGCTTTAGTTCTTGAAAGATTCAAGTGTGCATTGCAGGGAACAGAAATTTGTAAGTCACAGCCTGTTTAGTACTTGCCTACTAAAGAGGCAATTTTTTTTAGTAAGGAGTTTTTTGAGGTTCTAGTAGTCACTGTTACCTGGTTTTAGTGGTACGGGAATGGAGTGGGAGATAGATTAATTTGGAAATTGAAACTTGGAAGAACCATGATTGTCTGTTATCTGTGGCTTTCCACATAGTCAGTTTTCCTGAAGTATTTTCATAACCCTTCATTTTTTATTTTTTTTAATAAAATAGGAGAAAGCTGTGTTTTAACTGAAGATGCAGGGACTACTATAGGAGATGAGAATGCTATATTGGGGGGTGCTACTTTTGTATTTAAAATGCTATCAAGCTTCACTGTGAGCATGCTTGCACACTAGCACTTCACATTTTCAACTAGAAAGGGATATCAATGGCATTAGTAAACAGAAGATGGAATATGTTTGTGTGTTTTAGCTTTTGCTCATTCAGTTCCTCCTATGGTAATGTATTTGAACATACGTATGGACTGCAGTTGTTTGTTGTTTGGTTTTTTAGGTATTGTCCAAACTGTAAAGAACATCAGCAAGCTACCAAGAAGTTAGATTTGTGGTCGCTGCCCCCTGTACTGGTAGTTCATCTAAAGCGCTTTTCCTACAGCAGATACATGAGGGACAAGTTGGATACGTTGGTAGACTTTCCAATAAAGTAAGAAACCTAAATATTTTGGTGCTAGAAGTATAAAAATCAGCATGACTAGAACATATGTTTAATCCAGCAATTACATAAAATGGTTTTGTTCTCAGCTTCCATGTGTGCATCCAGTAAACACTGGTGACAAAATGCTCGCAGGTGAAAAGTATGAACTTGGAAAAACAATAATAGTACATAAGGATGGAAGAAATTTGTCAATAGTTTTGGCTAAGATTATTGGTTCCTATTCCACTCCTCACAAAGTGAAAGAGATGCAATGTCAGTGTAATCTGGTTTATGTGGTTTTTTGTGGGGAATAAAGTAAAGAGCTCAAAGACCACTAAAATGTGAAATGGTTAACAATATTATTAACATGAACTTCTTTTGGTTGTTTTTTTTGTGGTTTTTCTGTGTGGTTTTTTTTTAAACAGTGACTTGGACATGTCAGAGTTCCTTATTAATCCCAATGCAGGGCCTTGCCGCTACAACTTGATTGCGGTCTCCAACCATTACGGAGGAATGGGAGGAGGGCATTGTAAGTTCATTTCAAATGCCATCATTCTACATGTTAGCTTTCCTTCATGTTTATTTTAAGTACTTGATCTCTTTGAATCAGTGGCATTTTTTAATGATTGAAGGACTTTTTTTTATTACCTTGAAATGCTTTCAGAAGTATTATAACACAAAAATCTGTATGAAATGAGCTTTCAAGGATAATTGTAGGTTCTTTTATACTTCTAGTTATGCATGTTGTGAAAAGAGCTTCATTAGCGCTACTGTACTCTGACAACTAATTTAGTCGTACTTGTCTGTATTTTTGTATATACTGTGTCTCCTTGAATGAAGAAAGAAAAATGAAATTTGATTTTTACTCTCCTTTCTCACTATACATTCTATTTAGAAGGGGAATGTTACTGATTAACTTTATTTACTTAACAAAGTGTGAAAGTATGATTCAGCAGTAATAGGTTTTAGTTAGTTAAATGTCAAGTGTTTGACAGTAACACACTCTAGCAACTGATTGTATTACATCTATAAAGATACAAAGTCCTCAGTTGTCGTACTTTTCTTGTCCTAGATACTGCTTTCGCAAAAAACAAGGATGATGGGAAATGGTACTACTTTGATGACAGTAGTGTGTCCACTGCATGTGAGGACCAAATAGTGGCAAGTACCTTTTGTGTTTCTAAAACTGGGACTGTTGATGGTGTTTTATTCTTGAGGGAAGACAAATGAAGAGAAAATCATGAACCTTGCAATATATTTGTATGTAGTAGCTTGTGTTCCTTCAAAAGACAGTACAAAACAAAAATGGTTTGCTCTGCTACGCAAAAATAACTTAAGTGAAAGGTTTGTATTTCTTTGAAATTTTACTTTATAAACTTTGAAGTAGAAAAAAAATGGATGGCTTGGATTGTGTAAATGTGTTATCTCTGGAGCCTCATGGGCATATTACTCTTTCTCTTTTACAGTCCAAAGCAGCATATGTGCTCTTCTACCAGAGACAGGACACGATCAGTGGAACTGGCTTTTTCCCTCTTGACCGGGAAACTAAACAAGGTGCTTCAGCTGCCACAGGCATCCCACTGGAAAGTGATGAAGACAGCAATGAAAATGATAATGATATAGAAAATGAAAATTGTATGCACACTAACTAATGGAAGAACTAGAAGCCATAAAAGAGACTTCCTTAGTGGGTATACCTATTGAAAGAGTGAAATTGCCCACCAAATTAAGAATAAAAATCTGAGATGGGGAATTTCAGATAACAGAATGTAAATCTTTATTACATTTTAACATGTGCAGTACTTGAAGTGAAACAATAAAAACTTTAACAGAAATTGTCTCTAATGCATTTACAGTCTTGTATTCACAAGCTATATATAGGAAATCACAAATAAACCCCTTTTAAGTTTTCTGCTGCTGTTCTGATGGATTATGTTTTCTTTTGTTTTGGATGTGAGTTAATAACTAAAATGTTAAATCTGTGGACTTCTGACATTTATTTTCTTAGTACTGCAAGAATACTACTGCAAAGTCTAGTTTCTGGATGAATATATACATGTTCCTTAGGCTGTCACACCGACTGCAAGTAAAAATTCATGAATATTTAAGCAGTAGTTTTCTTGAAACAGCAAACTTCTTGTTTCTCCCTATTTTTTTTTCTTTTTTAAATTTGGCCACAATAGAAGAAATAGCTTGAAAAGGTGTTTTAACCTTTTGTGATATAGTTGAGCATCCAGAATATTATGTTCATCTTACTGCTGCTGTGGAACAGGTTCTGGATTTCATGCTGCATTAACAAAAAGTTTTTCAATTAAATGTAAGTATACTTTGTTGCTTGTTGGAATTTACTCTGCAGACATAATTCCTGTTATCTTGCTTATAAAACATGCATAATTTTAATCTGGTGTCAGTCCAAAATTTAAAACTGTGCTCTAAGTTCTCTCTCCCCAGTTTTTGTAGTTTGACAGCTTGCAAACTACTCTGTAATAGGGCCAGAGTTAATAGTATTCTGTATCCATAGTAATGACTTGTGTATCGGGCTTAGATGAGAATTTTTTCAGTATAACCTGCCTTTAAATTGTTAATTAACAAAATTGCTTTAAAGGTAGGCCTGTTAATTTTCTTTGTGTGTTCCTGATGGAATTCACCATAGCCTTACAGCATATCTGAAAGGTAACTCATTATAAGAGAATTGGCATTTGCATGTTCGAGTCAGAACCTGTACAGTATATAAGGCATACAAACTTTGAATTGGATTTTAATTAACTATGTTCAGGGGTCCAGGATGCCAAAATAAGTGTGACAGTTTGAAACATTTTTAATTTGCTGCTTTCCCTTTGATCTAGTTGGAAGAATGTATTGTTGATTCGTATACAATACTGCCTTTGAGAGGGGCTCTTACGTGCAGGGGCACAATTCACATATCTGCTACCTGGAGAGTTGCTTTGTGTCCCACTGTTTAAATCAATTTTAAAAAAGAAAAAAGCAAAAAGTATGATGTTCTTCACTTGAACTAATCAAATACAATAGGTTATAAATTGTGTATTGTAAATAAAAGTTCACTCTGTGAGTGCACATTTTGGTAAATTATTTATTTATGTTAGCATTAAAAAGTTTAAAAAATTGCATTTGACCAGGATATAAATGAGGTATGTTGGACATGGCTTTGCTTTATACCTTGGTATTAAAACTGGTGTTTCATCCTGGTATTTTAAAGCTGCTTTGAGGTTTTTGGTTGGTTTTTTTGTTGATTTTTTTTTTAATGTAAACTAACCTCCTGCATGACAGAGGTTAAAATTTTGTCTGCACTTGAGTTCACTTGGGTTTACATTTGAAATGCGCATGTTTATTTATACAGATTTCAATAAAGCTATTCAAGGCCTTATTTAGTCTTTCATTTTCTTACAAATTATTTTCCCACAATGTTTGTGTAATGGGCAGCCTTTCTACAGGACTTACATTATCGGTTACGGAATAGCTGTTTATTGACTAGCACAGAATAAGATTAATAGTATTTCCAGAAGATGGTATATCTAAACAAGGTACTCTCCTGTCATTTTGTGGCTCTAAAAATACTTACAAGGCCACAAAAAAAGTTTGTCATAAAAAAATACTGTTTTTTAAAAGTAATATAGTAACAATAATTAATCAAATTGAAAGATACTAACTCAGATGGTTGGTGAAATGAGGCAATATATTAGAAAAACTGATACGTTGGGAGGAAAATTATACAAGCTTTTGGCTTAAAATGTTGTATTTAAGTGTGAAATACAGTAATCCAAAACAAAGCTGTGTACTAAATACCTTCTGACTTTAACTTGCTTATTTTAATCAGAGGACTTGAGATATGAGATCTATCCATGGAACAGAAGTAACCCTAGAGAAGCGATCATCTCTCAGAATATTCCTGGTGGTTTTGTCATATCATGTTAGCCTAGAACTTGGTGGGAAAAACCACAAAGGTGCAAAGGATCTGGTTTGACTTAAAGTCTCACTTGGGAGTTTGTAGATTAGAGCTTTAATGTCTGATAACTCGGTCTCCTAATGGACTTCATACGCCCTTTAAAAATGCAGATAGATACTCATATATGGGATCTTCTATTTGAAGGAAAGTACTTACTACTAATAGATCATCCAGATAGAGTTTAAAAGGGTATTTATTGATCAAAGTCACATTTAGTTAACCTAGCAAAATCTGCTCCTTGTCTAAAATGGAGGCTGATGAGACTGTTCAGGCAATCTACATTTGTGTAGTGATAATTCAGTATATTAACAGAAAACAAGCAATCTGGAAAGCAAAATCAGAAAAATTCCTGACCAAGTTCGTTTGTTGGTGGTTTTTTTTAATTACTTTCTTCATGGAACCTGATTGAAAACTTAGTTTTGGAGCCTGTTCCCAGTAGGAGTTTTCCAGAATGCCACTTTCATAATTTGGGAGATAATGCAAAAATTTAATGAGGTCTCTTTGTTCTGGGACCTTTTGTAACATATCCAGGCTAAAATCTGGAAAATCTTGGAAACTGACAGGAAAAAATTACATAGATAGTTTCTAATATTTTGTTGTTGTTAATTTGGCTTTCAAGATTACATGCACTGAGTTTGTGAGTTCCCTAATCAGATATAAAAATTGGTAACTTTTCCATATGACTGTCTCAGAGGTTTCTGGGAATTCAGCCAAGTTGTGAGTGTTGTAAGACTAGAATGTATTCACACTGAAGATATGACAATTCATCCAGTGTGGACATGCTTAAAACCAAAACTGCAGAAAGCATGTTATTCTTTATGAGGTCTATCAAAAGTTACTGTCGCTCAACTAATCATTTATATAGAGAAGAAAAAGGGTTCTAGCATCCCTTTTTATGTATCATAAAAATCTACAGTATGCCCTTTTTTTCCAGTTGCATGATAGCAGGCTTTTTGATGGCTGTAAGTATCAGCATAAACCCCAAAATGATAAGATACAGTTGACCTGGTTAATGTAAGAGTCACAGGAACAAAACAGTAGGAGGCAGAAGACAGCTTGCAATCATCCCTCGTTAGCCCACAGATTTTGTGATACCAACACCACAATTAAAGCCTGGCTGGGAGGGAAGGTGAGGTGAAGAGGTACTGACCAGGACCTCTTCAGACAGTGATCTAGACCATAGACTCATTTGGTGGAAAAGACCTTTAAGATCATGGAGTCCAACCATAACCTGCCCACTACTAAGCCATGTCCGTAAGCACCTCATCTGCCTGTCTGTTGAACACCTCCAGGGACAGTGACTCCACCACCTCCCTGGGCAGCCTGTTCCAGTGCCTGATAGCCTTTTGAGTGAAGAAATTTTTCCTACTATCCAACCTGGACCTCCCTTGGCACAACTTGAGGCCATTACCTCTTGTCCTCTCGTTTTGAAATCTTCAAAGGCAAGTCAGTATGACAGGCAAAGAAATTAATTGGCAAACCCACCATTTTTTTCCAAAAATTATGCTGTTGCCTTTGATGTCAGACTCTGTAATTTCAGAGTACATTTTCTCATTGTTTCCAAGTACTAGTTACTTTGACAAAAAAAATCACTATAGATGTAGTGAAACACAGTTAACATGAAAGCTATATTTGATAGGATAAATGTATTCTGAATCTGCAGGCAGAATTGCATTCTTCAGATTTTTTTGTCCTTTTTTGCGTAAACAAATTGTGAAAACAGTTCCTCTTCCTTAGTGCCAACATTGCATGCTTTACTGGCACCACATGCTCGTGAGGCAGGCAGAGACCTGTCTTACTGAAAAGAGATTAAATTAAATAGCATGGGAACCCCAGAAAAGTATAAATGTTACAAATTTATGACCAATTATCCCATTAACTAGGGAATGAACTGGGATATGCCAAGGGGCATTAACTCATCCTGGTCCAAATAATACAAAAGCAGATACAGGACTCAAATTATAAAGAATTCGGTCAGTACGGTTCCATGAAAAGTTAAGTTTCATTATTTGTTATTTTGAGGTTTTTAATCATTATTTTGTTATTATGAGTTTCTTGAAAAAGATAATTGATAAAAGATTATAGGTTCATCTAGAATTACTCAAGTGCTTGACTCTTAATTATCACAGTAACTATCACATTACCCTCAGCAAATGAGAGTTATGCAGTATCACCCAATACCAAGGTTAGGAGCTTACCAACAATTTCAAAGTAGTTTTCATTAGGAATAGGGGCATTGTTGAAAAAGTTGGTGGCACTTGGTCTTAAATTTAAGTTTTTATTCAGTGTATGAAGTATTCAGGCCATAGCTATAGAAGGTGGTTTATATTTCAGAAAGTAGCAACTACCCCTAAATTTTGCGCTGCCCTAGTGAACAAGCAATTCAGCATGAGCTCCCAGTGGGAAACACTGGCATAAGAACTTGTTCTTGGATGTATAAGCAGAAATAAAAAGTTAATTTAATCTTCCTAGGTCTGTGATAAGGATCCTGAGAAAATAACACCATTGGGGTTACTACCTTTTACAAGTTCACATTGTAACCTGGGAGACATTATAGAAAAACAGATACAACCCCAGAGTAAATACATTTTCACAAACAGAGGTAAAGAAGAAGGGTTTTATCAGAAAGACTATTTCGAAAGACCTCAATTTGTGTGCGGTACCTTACAAGGAGGGAAATAACTGTATGCAGGGGGTATTGGAGTGGAGAGAAACATTCAAGGAACCAGTAGTTCAAAACTGAAACCAGGCAACCTGAAAACAGAGACAAGTGTGGGAGTCTTTTATGCAAGTACTTTTTAACAAGGAGAAGGAAGGCACCAGCAAAACCCAAACAGCAGAGACAAGTGGTGCACGGTGTTAACTCTGGGCTGAACCCCTTCCCTGGGCTAAGAAGGGAGGCAGCCGAGAGGTCCAATAGCCAATTTTCCTGCTGGGATGGAGACCTGGTCTGAGCCATCTGCCTCAGCTTGGAGACCATTAATTTCAGAGGAATGTTCCTGCCTCTTCATACCAAGTGGCACCACTTAAAAAAAAAATCACTGCAGAAATTTCCTCTGAGCTCAGCATGGTTGGAGGGAAGGCCTTCACTCACCAGTGTGAAAAGAATTCATTAATACGGAAATAAAACCCATGCTTTTATTTCAGGGTAGAAAACAGTATGATTTTTCTTCCCTTCCCGCACCGTCGCCACTAACTTAAATCAAACTCATGAAGCCCCACCAAATCCTGTCAGAATTACCTCTTTGATTTATTGTTATTTCCTGAAAGGGACTCTTCTCTCTGGTTACCACCTGAATTGAAGCTCACATCACAGAATCACAGAATCACAGAAC
>NW_010175504.1:0-2194 GCF_000695765.1 Mesitornis unicolor
GTCTTTCCCCAATTTATACTGGAACCTAGAAGGTCATTAGAGAGGAAGAGGCTGAAGCAATCAGGATTTCTACACAGCCTGAGCCCCAAGTTCAGGTCCTGGCTGCAGCACGGCCTGCTCTTGAGTGCTCATCAGAAAACAGGGGCATCTAGTGGCTGCGTCAGAAACTTCAATAAACATCGCCATTCCCTTGAAAAGAGGTGAGAATTTGCCTTTTTCCTCTCTCGGCTCTAAAAATAAAAGAAATATTTTATTCCAGACCTGCTGCCCTGGGACCCAAAGCCCACGCTGATCCATTGCAGGGAAACATTGCATCTGCCTGTGCTGACCAAGGCATCTCAGGCAACGTATGCAGGCAGCAACCGTTTGTAAAGGTTTCCAAGGCTGGCTGCTCGCAGCGTCTGGCTCTTCTGCAGGGCAAGCACCATGGCTGTGTGCTCGATCCACGCTGGCCTGAGCTCTCCAGCCGCTGGTGCTAATGAAGTATTGCGTCTGGTGCTGATCAGCACCGCACCGGAGCTGTGCACCACACCACAGCAAGTCAGAGACAGGGAAGGGAAGCAAGGACTAATGTGTGTTTTGCTCCTGCGGGTTCCACTGCCCAACTTTACCTGCTCAGCTGGGGGCCCTGCGATGCCAGAGCAGAGCAAGGCATTGCAGCAGCTCCCTGCTCCCTACTCTGGGGAAGGGGACCTGTGATTTCCTTCTGGACAGGCGCTTTCCAGACCCCCTTGGGTTTTTTTTTTGCCGGCAAAAATACAAGAGAGATGATCAGAAATGCAGGTGAGGAAGTATTGTTTACTTTAGTAGCAGGGATATGTTGCAACTCCAAGCGTAGTTCCCTTATACAAGGCTCTGGGCCAACACATGCTTGAAAAGCGGTCCTTGCACACAGCATTTTTCAACCTATTCACATCCTAGGGCTTGCAAATGTGACTACATGGTAACTAATTGCCCCCTGGCAGTGACAGCTTTCAGTCCCTCTTGCTCCATTAGGTTCCCATCAGCATCACTGGCTTAGTGTGATCTGAATTTGTCTGCTTCCTAATGCATGGACAGAGCTGGCATGTTGCAAAGGGAATATCACAGGGGCCAGTTCTATGTTTTCCTATTTAATGGCTAAACAGAGCCCAGCCTTCCTGCGCTGTCAGGCATCTAACAAATACAAAATTCATTCTTTTATTAAGCAAAAGGAATAAGGGAGAAAGCACAAGGCAAAGAACTGAGTGCTGAATGCTAATAAAACTGTTGCCGTCATGCAATTCTCTACAGAAAATCAGAGACAAATGATAATGCTAGAAAGGCACATTAGTATTTTATAGGCTTAGTTGCAAAGTGAGAGAAGGAGAGAGAAAACCACGCACAGCTGTTCTTCCCTTCTCTGGCCACTTTGATGTGCTTACAGGATACATAATTTTGCAAGGTCTGTACATGCTCCTGAGTCAGGACTCGACTCTCAGGTAAACTCTGAACCCTTCATTCACTGGCCAGCCTGTTTTCCTCATAGATCTGCATATTATGTATAAATGCCATTTATTTTGTTAAATGTATCCGGCTGGCCCTCAGCTATGAAAGGAGCAGTCCTCAAGGTGGCTCCTGCTGTGACTGCCATTCAGGTGAACACAGCTTAGGTGAGTGCACCCGAACCCAGCAGGCAGCGGGTCCACGCAGGAAGGAGCAGGGTGAGGAGGTGCCCAGAAGGGAGAGGAAACACCTCAGCCATGGGCCCATGCTCAGCTATGGGCGGACACAGCGGGAGGTTGGATTTAGCTCAGGTGTGTCACGAGGCATCAGGGATCCCCTCTGCTCTGCAAGAAATAGATTTACAGAGTTGATCCACAATGGAAAACTTCGATTACCTGCTGCCTTGTGGCTGTCTTTATGCGCATAGCCACACACACAGAGGAAAAATGCACACAGATATGATGTGCCAGGTGAGGTAACTTTGATGACAATTTCCATAGCAAAGCTTTGAGCTAAGTGGCTTTTAAACAGGAGTTCAGCCTTGAGATCAGTTACAGCACAGCTATATATAAACAAGGACATTTTTATTTGCAAGTCTGTTACAACATGGAAAATAACTGCCTCAGGTCTGTGCAGTCTGCCTGGAATGGCCTCCCCTTGGTGTGTGTCTGGGGCTGTGGTGTGGGTACAGACCACCCCATAGACAAGCAGCTCTCCAGCCCGCTCTTTC
>NW_010175504.1:2225-6039 GCF_000695765.1 Mesitornis unicolor
GGCTCCAGCCAGCTGCATGGATCCAGACAGCTTTTAATACCTTTAATTCAAAAAAATGAGACAACAGTGCATGAATTTGAAGGAGAAGCTGGCTTGCTTTGTCCACTCCTTGTAAGAGAAGGAACTGGAGAAGTTCAGTGCAAGCAAGGACCCAGCGAGGGTCCTTCTCACTGGAGTTAGTGGCAAGGGCAGTGCTCTCTTTCCAGACATCTGTGACATCTGCCAAGGTGACACCAGGGACTTGCTGCTGAATGTGATGGTGCATCTTGGGTGGAGAAAGCACTTAGCCATTGGGTTTGTCTCCATTGATTGTACTGAGCTTGCCTTCCTCTCTGCAGTTGTTGACCTGATGTAATGCTTGGTTTCCTTACGAGGGAATTAAGTGAAGCAGCATTTTGACGGCAAAGGGTAGGAATTTGAGACAACAGGCAGGGACTGCTTCTTGCTCCCTCTTTGTCCTGTGCAGCAGTGAGCATGTTGTGTCTCTATTCAGTATATAAGCATGCTCTGCAATTCCTCAACACTGAAAAAGAGTTTTAATAGTAATTAATCCAGGCAAGACTGTATTTACTGTAGTGAGCTTAAAAACCCCTCAAACCCACTAAGGGACTGTCCTGGCAAACAGCTCCACCTCTCCAGGGCCCAGCTGCTGGGGGAGGCAGGTAATGGGTGATGCTGTGTGCCGTCGTGTCCGGCCACATCACGTTGCCGTTTGGCCAGGATGGCTGCTCTCCCCAGCCAGTTCTCAAGCTCAACCACGAGCTTGACACTGGGGTAATGGCAGCGAGCTACCACAGATCACTTGCAGTAATTAATTTTGGGACCACGCTTTTCCCTTGGCAACCGTCCACCAACACACTCAGTCACCACGGCTCAGGTGACAACTCTGCCATGTGTTAAGCTGCAGGAACCCCTTTGCGTGTCTGAGCTGCAGCAATATGCTAATATTTTAAACGTTTTGATCTATTACTTATCCTCCAGATACAGAAAAAAGGTCTTTTTTTACCTACTTTTAACTTCTTTTCCATGCTGCTGAGAGCAGTCAACATCTGCGGCGGTGATGAACGACCTTGTATGAGCTCGTGTAAAAGCCAGCAGTTCTTGGCAATCCAATTCACCGGTGTCTGCTCTGCTTTCTGCGGCAGGGGCTGTGGGCGCTCTTCGCTGGTTCCTCATTGATCATTGCAGACACGAGAACAAAAACCCACCTCTTCCCACTGGATTCAGTCAGGAAGTGCCTTGTACTTGGGTGGGTGCAAGAGCGAGCCTGGAGCAGGGAAGCTTGTACTCTGGTACAAGTCTCCTCCATTTGTTTCACGTTTCCAGCTCCTTGGTAACACACACAAGGCTATGATCTATCAAGGTCATTGCCCACTGTCCTCCTGAGAAGCTGATCCTGATCTGTCAGTGTGACAGGAGAGGCAAGGGCTGTGTGAGGACCCATATGAAACTGCAGCCTGCAGAGACTAAAGATCTTGTCACTCTTAGAAAAATAGACACATCTTATCCTCAAAAAACAGAGGCCCAAGGAGGGGGGGGTTAATGGGAAACTCACAAATCTGTGTGTCCCAGCAGCCATGTTCAGAGCTGCTTGTTTGATTTCTAAACCCTAATGCAACTGGGAGAGAGGAAAAGCGTCCGGCTTTCAGCAAGAAATGGATTTTTACAGCCACAGATGATCAACACATACTTGGTTCTGTTGGTTACAGAGGAGAAGAAAGGTCCTGGGGTCCAGCTGTGTGCCTGACATGCCGGAGCCCTGCAGATTTTTAATGCTTTTAATCACTCCATCTTAACTCCCTCCATGACAGGGACCAAAGGAGCTCCCCCAGTCCCTCTTCAGCAGGGCTGTAGCTTTGGTTTACACTCACAGCTTGTTTTCCATAAAGCTATCTTTCCTGAAATGATTGAAACGTAGGGCTGTGTTTGGTCCCTAGCACTGGCGCAGGCTCCATCGATGCCCAGGTCTGAACTGTGGGGTTCAGGAGTGCTGCGAATGGTGCAGTGTGCTTGTATTGGGTTTTCCGTGAGGGGTTTTTGGTTGTGTCTTTGGTAAGGGGGGAAGGGCTACGGAGATGACCTGAAAAGCTCCCCCTTTTCCTTTGTGAGCCATTAGGGTGCCAACCAGCGCCCCTGTGAATTCATGGATTTAAGGGGGGTGCAGGCCATGCCTCTCTCTCTCTCTGGCACTGGCCCTGACCAGCGCGGCCCCAGCTGTGGGTGGCGCGGCCCCGGCCCTGACCAGCTGGGCTTGGCTGGCCCCAACCACAACTTAAGCTTAAGCCCCGCTGCCGCTTCATCCCAAAAAAAAGAGAGAGAGAGAGCTGGGAACTCCAGAGCCATCAGAAGAGACCTGCAGCGGAGAAAGGAGTGGGGCCAGAGGAGAACAGCTCTGAAGAACACCAAGGTCGGATGGAGAAAAGAAAGGAGAGGGGAGAGGAGGAGGATGCAGAACACAGGTTCCCCTCTGCAACCCGTGGCGAGAGCAGGGTCGACTGGATGTGTGAGGGAACTCATGAAGATGATGCCTTGCTGAGGAGACAGGGATGGACCTCATGACCCACAGCCTTCAAACAGACTCCTTTCCAGGAGTACCACCCCTTCCCTTTCTCAAGTGGTAAATCCTCCTCAGAGGTGGCTTGCTGGCCTAGTCTCCTATATCCTATGGAATGACTATTAAAGCTTTGCTTCTGACAACAGGCAGAGGACTTGGCTTGTGAGAAGGTCCAAAACTATTTGCGTGGGATGCATCACTGACACAGGGCCTACAGGCCAAGGAGAGGAGATGGGCAAGAGCAGATAAGAGCCCTTTTCACCTCCATCCTCCAGACCTAACATCACCAGTAGCATGGTTTGCAGCATTGGCCCAGAAATCTCCAGCGTTAGCTAGGGTTGTGCAAGAGCACCGTGTAAGTTATTGCAGGTTTCTGCTCAGACAGGACTTTGATTAGATTTTCGCTCCTATTATTACAAACTCCCATCCTTCACATTCTTCCAGTTCCCTTCCCTGGATTCAGAGAGTTCAGCCAGGGCTGCCTTTGCCGCATTTAATCAGCCTAGGCATATTAACTACAAATTCCTGCGATGATTTAAACACTTAGGTCTCATATACGTGCCCGCAACTGATGATTACTGATTTTTTTCTTTACTTGGAAATTTATCAAGAGGATTCAATAATTGTTCGGCTCCCCACTCAGGATGGCACTAGAATGAATGATACTCATTTCCAAAGTTTTGATAAAGATCTGAAACATCCCCATCAGTGCTGTAGAGGGATGTCTTACAAACAATTAATAACATTTACTGAAAATGTCAGTGTGAGGTACAGTACTATGATAACTTCATTTTAATGAAGAAGAACTGAGCCCTGATATCACAGTAGAGGCTGGGCCTGTCTTAAACCCCTGGAACAGTTTTGCCCAGAGCTAATTTTGTAGCAGGATGATATAGGACTATGCACAGAGCTTATCCAGGGGAAAATAAAAACAGTCTTATTACACTAGTAATAAAAATGCCTGTTTCAATGTACACAGATCTTAGAAACTCTTCTAGTACAAAATTAGCTCTGCTCTTGTGTCATCACTTACAACACTCAGCTCTGACAGCTGGCAAATAGCTGACCTGTATCTGCACAGCCTGCTTCTGTAATTATGTTTAAGAGACTAAAATGGTGCCTTTCGAGGCAGAAATTTTTAGAATATTTGAAGAATCATACTGGCTAATCCAAGCATCCTTTGCTATAATCCCATAAACAGTGTGGGCTATCATGCCAGAAAGAGTCCCTGATTTCCATACCAGCCCTGCAGCGGTAGGG
>NW_010175504.1:6070-6997 GCF_000695765.1 Mesitornis unicolor
TATTAAATATTCCTTTCTCTCTCTTTTCGCTCAGGCTCTGGTCCCTCTGACAATGTTTTAAAAACACAGTCCTGCAAATATGTTGAACTCTGAGTTTTGTCAGGACAGCTGTTAATCATAAGGCAAAGATGCCTTTTCTGATGGATGTTTCTGTTATTACAATTGAAGTTTTGTCTCTTGAAATTAAGAAAGAGTAATTAAAGTGTTTAGCACCGTGGGCTGATGGAATTGTTTTGACATTAGTTCTTAAAAAAACTGAAGTACTCCATCTTCCTTCCCTGCACTGTCTTATACAGGGGCTTCAGGAAAATAATTGAGAACTGTAAGCCATCTGGGGCTACCGTCTGATTGCATTTGGGGTGACTTTTAAGGGTGAAAAAACATCTGGCACCTTTTAAAAAGTAATGTTCATGAAGGAAATAAAGAAGAAAGAGAATATTGACAAGATGTGGTAAACGAGCAACCACCACAAAAGCAGAAAATGTACCACGGAAGATTTTTGCTTGTTGATATAACCAAACATTCAAAATTCCCTCAGAAAAGCTGTAAGAAGTGGACTAACAGGGTGACTGTAACAGCACAGGTTGGAGATAATCCTTCAGTCTCCGGTCTGGCGAGGATTCCCTTCAGGATCATTGCAAATGGCACAACTCTGCCCTACCTTTTCCTCTGTAAAGGAGACTGCTATTGAGATGCTGCAGGGTTTAACTCTTTCCTACGTGTACAGCACTACACAAATAGGTACACACGTACGTAGGCACAGTATTCTGGGGTGGCTTAGAAGTGGATGAACCAGAATACAAAGTCAGTTAAGGGGCCAGGGCTGTCTGATACATGTGATGAAGGCTGTGACAGCAAGTGTACGCTTGTGAAGAACAAGAAAACTCCTCTCTGGCTCTTTTTAGTTTCTGCCTTTCCAAAACCAGC
>NW_010175504.1:7028-20140 GCF_000695765.1 Mesitornis unicolor
AATTGAGCTGCTAAACGGCAGCAGATTTTCCTGGATCCATTGCTGAATGAAACCTCCTGGAAATCATGGAGATCCTTACGGATCGAGGGTTTTTTTCTGCTTTTTCATGCTGTTTGGCAAAAGGAAGCTGGACATGGGACAAGCTGGGCTGACACCTCCCCTGGGGAGGGAATAACCCCAGGGCAAAGGAAGCAAAGAGCAACAAAGCAGTTCAGGAACACCCATTGCTCTGTTTGTCCAAGGTGTCAAGTCCAAGGTGCAAGACACGAAGCTGCTTTAATTTGCCCTGGAGAATCATTTGGGAAGTGGCACGTTTAAGTGTCCCATTCCTTCAGAAAGACTGGGCTATTTAAGAACAGTCTTATGAAGGGGACCTTGATACAGAAAATAATCTTATTTCAGGATGCTACATATTGCCTAGTCTTAAGTGTACAGCCAAATGCTCTCCTTGAAGCTGGTGCTCCCAGATCAGAAACAGCAAGAGAGAAAAGAGCAAATGGTTTCGAGCATGCAGCAGAATCGACGAGATAATCAGCACGGCCCTGTGCTAGTGATAGCATTGGAAATGGAGGTTGGCAAAATGATAGCCGTGAAAGTACCGGGCTCTGGGTCTTGTGAGCCTGAGAGGAGGTGACAGAGATGTATAAAGATACAACTGGGGTGTTAGATATGTGGCACATGGAGGATCTGTCATTTCAGGAGGAGCTGACAGGCTGAAAGCTTTGGATGTTGGGTTTTTTTAAATTTTTTTTTAGTTCAGAGCTTGTGGATATAATTATGACAATTTTCATATAAGTCAAGCTCCTTGTACAATTTAATGGAGCTCGGCAGAAGGGTTTGGGAGCGCTCAGCATGTCAGAGCAGCAGAGGAGAGCTGGAGCACGAGCTGCCGCTTGTGGGGCACGTGAAAGCCCAAGGTCCCCCACCACAGCAGGGAATTCAGCTTGCAGTGACAGTGCCCTGGCCCCAGTGCTCGATTTCTGAAGCAACACATGGGCTTTCCAGTGAAAGATGTCTAACTCTCGGCATTTTTGAGCACCCACCTTCAGAGCTAAATCCTACTAAGTGCTGACAGCTCTGGAAACCTCGCCAGCTCCTTATGGAGCACAGGAACACTGCTGCAAACACCATCACCACTGGGATTTTAGAAGCCCATTGATCTGAGTGCTGAACTCAGCCCTGTCAGAAGTCAACGTGAGCCATTATCACCTACCAGAAGTGGGTCTCATTCCTTTGTGGGTTTCCTCTTGCCGCTCCAGCTTTTGACAGCCAGAAGAGGTAAGCAGAGAGGGTCTCAGCAGGCTTCCTCTCTGCCGTGCTGCCAGATGGCACCCAGCACTTCTCAGGAATGGCTCAGTTACCAATAGAAGGTGATGACCAAGTCTAAACAGTGCTGTCACCTATGGGGAAAGAGCCAGGCTTGAGATGCTCAGGGAGTTGATGCCCTCATAAGATTCCTCTTCTTGCCTAGTATTAAGTAAACCAAATGCATCTTCTAAATTGTTGAGGGGTGGAGGACTGTTTGTTTGTTGGTTGGTTTGGTTGGTTTTACTGAGATGCAAGTTTTCTGGTAGCAGTGGAAAGGAGGAGTCAGAAAGAAAGGAGTCTGGTCATGTTTGGGGTGAACTGTTACAATACAATACAAGCTTCTATTATCCTAAGCCATTCAGAGCCACAAGTGGACAACACTACGCAAGTGAGCGCGGTGTTTTTAATATGATCATAATTGATGCAGTGGGCAGTTGTGCACACTGGGAATTCACTTGGAGCACTTCTACATAAGCACCTCGATACAAAATTAAGGCCTAACTCTGGGCCCCCGAGAGAGAAAATTCTGGCTTGCACTCTGCCTACATACACTCAGATTAATGCATAATGCAGCAAGTTTCTTCCTCTCTCTGCCCGTCCCTTTCTCTTTCTCACACACACACACACATGCACGCACGCAGCTGAACTCCCACACAAGTTCTGCGGGGAAATTACAGCCTGCTCATGTCACTCCCTTCTTTGTCACTGAAATAGCGCCATAGGTCTGGAAAGTGCTCATTCTGTGCGGTACCAAACTTCTCCCAGCTCAGGAAGATCTTTGATAATACACAAATTAAGAGTTTTCCATGTAAATCAACAAAGTATATTTTTTTTCTTCCATAAACTGGGTTGCAGTGACACTAGTCATAAATTGTAGCTTTCATGCTGGCAAATCTTTGGGAACTAGGCATGAAGAACCAAACTTTCTGTTGTCAGGTCACATTAACTCCAGGATTTCTCACAGGCAAATTGTGTCTCGAACGCTCTGCATGATTCACAAAAAGAGGCCTTTCTCCACGTAAAGCATCAGCTCCCATTAAGCAGAAGAAACAGACCGCTGCATGCAAGAGATGTGAGCACGTGGCTTATGAATAATCAGAACAGCTTTAGAAATATCACCTCAGAGCATGGCAAGCAGCAATAACACACTCAGATTAGCATCTCCGATCTTGCAAGACCAATGCAAGCGGCCTCCTCTTGGTGTTGAAAAGGGGACACAGCCCGTGGCTTGCTGCCAGCGGTGGTGAGAGGGACACTTAGTGCCCTGGATCTGCAGTGAATCCCAGTGGCGGAGGTGAGCGAGGGGCAAGAACAAACATTCGCCTCGATGCTCGGCGCGAGTGGCTGCCGAGGGACAGTGCTGGAAAGGCTGGAGGGAGGTAGCAGTGTAGGAAGTATGGGCTTGAAGAAAACTTTATCACTGTAAACCAGGGATGGCTAACTTGAAAGAGACTGAGGGCTGTGGCTATAATAGGTCCAGTGACATACAGCAGTGGATTTAGGAAAAAAGCAACCTTGCTGTCAATATTCCTACTCCACTCCCTTTCTCTTTGCGTTGTGGAAGGGATCAGGAAACTTAGAGCCCGGAATATCCTCCCCATCAGAACACAATACGTTCCTGTAGGACTTTAAGAAGTCACCATCTCCTACTACCACAGAGCTCCAGTACTTGCTGCCATCGTACTGCAAAATGGAAGACTTTGGCCTGTCCCCTCCATGCCAGGTCTCATCTACTGTATTGAAAATTGTACTGCCACAGACGATAGGGATGTAGTTGTGACTCAGGCCCAAATTAGGGGAAGGGATGAGGAAACTTAGAGCCCGGAATATCCTCCCACCAGAACTCAATATGTTCCTGTAGGACTTTAAGAAGTCACCATCTCCTACTACCACAGAGCTCCAGTACTTGCTGCCATCGTACTGCAAAATGGAAGACTTTGGCCTGTCCCCTCCATGCCAGGTCTCATCTACTGTATTGAAAATTGTACTGCCACAGACGATAGGGATGTAGTTGTGACTCAGGCCCAAATTAGGAGGTCTTGCCCCTTGGACAGAGTTAAAGGAAACCCTAAGAAACATTCTGTGCTTTTGTTTTCTGTTTTTCCCTTCACAAGGCTTATACCCCCAACCAAGTCTTGATCTCTGAGTTTATTGTGGCTTCTCTCTATCAAATGGATTCTGAATGTTAATGGTTCTTGACTTATATTTCAGGTATTTCTATCCTCAGCTCTGTGACTGTTGACCATCTGACTGGGTCTCTTATGGTTACTCAGCCAGGCTTGAGAAATCAGAGAGGTGCACCAACATTCCCAGGTAAACCTTACCAGTGCTGACTTGTACATCTCTGATACTTTATTCATAGAATTATAGAATCATTTGTTTGGAAAAGGCCTTCAAGTTCCTCGAGTCCTCCAACAACAAAGGGGAAAATTCATGAGCCACACGATTTTGGTCATGGAAAATACATGACTTCACAATTTTTCTTCACATGAAAATGCAATGTGGTTCTCCCAGCTTTTCCTCCAGGGCATTTGGAAAGGTACCACCAGAACTTCACCACGAAGCAAAATGATAACTGCAAAGAGATTTCACCAATGCTCTCAGGTCCCTGTGGAAGGCATTTCCTTGGCTTTGCAGGTCAGGAAAGTGACAGCATTCGAACATCTGTGTGCAGATGAAAACTGAGAACCAGTTATACAGTTCAGATTCACTGCAGCCAAATTAAGTAGAAAATGAAATATTTTGAGAAACGTCCTATGGTAAGTGAATTTGAATTAGCTGCAAACATGGGTGATTTTCTTCCAGTCTCCAGACCACCCAGAATAGCTGCTTGGATTTAATTCCCCCTTTAGATCACATGTGTCTTTCCTTTATTTCCTGGCATAGATAGATGTGTGATTAAACTATCACTTTTGATATCCCAAAAAGCTGAGGAGAGAAGATTACACTATAAATCATAAAAGTCCTTCTTTCCACTTGTTGGCAAGTTTTAGACAGCCTTAAAATTTTTCTGTTGTGATTACAGCAAACTGTAATAGAGATAAAACATAAAATGTTATAGGTATTTTTTAGACTCCTGGATTTATGAGATCAGTTTATAGGGATAATTTTGACAACAAATGCAAAGTCATTTAGGGTTTCCTACTTGCTATGAAGCTCTTAGGTTAAAATGCCACTTAAATTTATTACTTCTTTGTGCTAATAGAAGTGAAAAGGCAGCATCTCACTGAGGCGGTTGTTATCATTTTTCATTTTGCTTTTCTGGAGCAGAATATCCCCAAATTTAACCTCCATTCTGCAGCTAACTCCCCAAATTATATCCTGTGTGTTGAAGCCCAAGACCACCAGCGGCACCGGGAGCCCTTGGGTGCCAACGGCTGTTGAATTATAGCTCTGGAAATTCGGGACTGTCAAGTGTACCTCCACAACACCTCTCCCTCTGCACGTGTGCCCTGTGTCCGCTGCACTGGGGCCACGATTTCAGCGGGCAATCCCGTCACGCGGAGAAAGACTTTGCTGTCTGATCCTCTGCGGCTCACGGGGAGTTCATGGAGGATGAACCTGAACATCTGTGCTCTCGGGCCCCGGTCCAAAAGGAAAGACTCACCTGGAGTTTGGTAGGATTTGAATGGAGTCCTGGACTGGCTTAGGACAGATCAGCAAATAGACACGGGGTAAATACTAACCAGGGCAATGGGACCTGACAGGTACATGAGTCACCTCATCTGCTGCTGAATTAGAGGCACAGTAAGAAAATCCAACAGCTCTGCTGTGCCTGATTAATTTCAGAGGATAAAACTGTAGGCCCTGCTTGACTTCCAGGACTAGCGCAGAGCAGGGGCCTGGTGTGTTTGTTCCCAGGTTTCTCACAGCCCGCATCCAGACTGTGGGACGGGTGGGTGTCCAGATGGGGCCCTGGTGGAAGAATGCAGAGATGCAGCCAGGGCATCCTCACCAGCCGAGAGCTCTCAGTCAGCCAGTTCGGACATCATCCTGGACTACATCCTGTGTCCCCTGTACAGTCTAATTGTGGCACCATGAATGAGGAGGGGAAATACAGCACCACAGGGCTGATAATCCAAGAGGAGGACATACTTCGTAAAATGTTTTGTGTCATCCAACAGAAACTGGCAATGAGCTCTTAGATCCTGCTAACAGCTTCCTCCTCCACTTCCCAGCAGCTAGTCTTGTCAACAGACTCCACATCCACACACTCCTTTTCTAGCTATTTCAGTAATACAAGGAGTACAGGGTGTATCTGAGGAGAAGCACTGTTCTGACCCGATGACCAGGCATTAGGAGATCTGATGAACACAGTACAGGGACCAGGTGAGTTATAGATGTGCATACACACATCCTTGCAGAGCTGCAGGGCATGGCCTTAACACTGGGGAAGATAACTGGCATTTCAGCAGCTTGCAGAAAGGTATGAAAGTACATCCCCAGTGAACCATTCAAACTGGATGAATAATTCAGGGTATCATTTATACGACTCACTTTGCTTGTTTTACCTGTGAGTAAGCATCAAGTATTTTTTGAGTTGGGCTGCAGCCTTGAAAACATTGATGGTCACTTCTCTTTTAACCCTTTTTAACCGTGAAATCAAGGGAGTACTCATATCTGTGTGAAAGGCCTGCCGGCTCAGAGACTTCGTCTCAAAATAATGATGCGGTCCATCGGTCACTAGTGGCATTTGCAGTGGTTATTCAGTGGGTTTGTTCAATTAGGTAAGTAACCTCAGAAGGCTGTGAGTTGGGCTTGCTTCAGAGACATTAATAGATTGTAATAACTGCAATAATTGTGATGAAATTGCAGATATCAGCATCCTTCCTTCTCTGCACAACTCCAGGCCTTGGTGGAGCTGCATAAAAAGCACTGGGGCAATGCGTGAAGGCCTCCCAACAGAGGGATGCACACCCACCCACTGAGAGCTGAAAACCGCCCAGGATGAGGATACAGGGGTCTCAAATCTGGCACTTGACTGCCAGCATCAGGACTGGGCTGCCCTGGAATGGGACTCCATGGGGCAGAGAACACATCTAACGTACACCAATTTGTACTGCAGGACCACTTTGATCTGCAGCGAGTACCAAGTGAGTACTCTGTGTTGCTGCACTGGAGTTACTCTCTAATTATACAACAGTTACACTTTCTGATACTTGCAGTTATCATTAAATCTACAATCAGCACATTCCCCACATGTCTGAGAATCTCTCCCATGTTAATACAATATAATTAAAACAGCCCCTGTTTCAACAGTATCTGCATTAAAAAGGAACACCAGAGAGACCGTAATAGGTGAAGAGAGGTTAATAATAGGCCATGTGGTTAATCTTCCAGTTACAAGGGCAAACACTAATTACAGGACTGGGAATGGAACGGGCAGCCTGATTGCAATGTGATTATGGTGACCTTGTTAAGGAGTGATCCAAGTCATGATGGAGACCTCGATAAATAAAGACAATACATCCCTTAGCACCTCCCGGCGAACACCAGATGAATGCTGAGAGCAGCACTAGTCCACTCTGCAGATGGGGCCGTGAGGGTGGAGGCTGAGCCGTGTTCTTCTCCAGCCCCATCCCAGCACAGCAGGATTGCTGGCTTCTTGTTCTGCTCACTCAGAAAAACAAAAGCACCAGCTACTGATAACAAACACAGCGTGTCGACTTCGAAAGGGCTCTGCGGCACGGTGTGTTGCAAATTACTGCGAACCTCAACGTGTCTGAGCACCAGAGATGTGGCAGAGCTGTGTGATTCACCGTGTTGTCAATGGTGTGGGGGGAATTCCTAGGAAGCTGCAAAAATACCGGTTACCATCTAGACCGAAAAATGGGAAAAACTCAAGCTTTTTCTGCTCTTTTTTTAGCCCCGAGTATAAACTCCGCTGCCCAGGAAAGCAAATCCTACAGATTATAACAGTTTCATTATCTCAGCAGAGAACTTGCTGTCTGTGCTGCAAACTGGTCCATGGAGAAATTACCAGGCTCCCAAATTTAATTAGGGCAGGACTCAGACAGGGAACACAGTGAGGTTAACACAGATGTCTGTATGTCCCATCATTCTCACATCCTGTAATAAACAGGCATTCGGGGAACAGTATAAGTCAGTGCTGGAAGAAAACAGCCCTGCATTATAGATGGTGCCTGTTGAACGCTCATAAAACCGCTTGGGTCACTGATAGGGAAACTCAAGATGGCTTTGTGTGTTAATTGAGGACAGGGTTGATACGAAAAGCAGTGGCTCCAGACACATCAAGGCTGCGTAGAGCTCCTTGGTCTGGCAGCTTGTTGGCTGGATGTGAGCAGGGTGAGAGGAATTACTCCAGCTGTTCAAACCCTCTTCATTTCTGGTTTCAAAAAGTCTGCAAAAACGTTATCTACTTTGGATATATATTTTTTCAATGCTGCATTTGCTTTTACCTAAATCTGTATTTTATTGCAGACAAATGTCATGGTAACTGCCACATGCACAAGGAAACCATTCCTCTGGGTTTAGTTCTGCCTATAAATAAACTGGCGTAGCCGTGCAAAGCTCTGCCCTTGGGTGTCCAGAAGGTAGCAGGGCATTTCTTCAGCTGCCTGCAATGCTGGTTTGAGAGCTTGCTGTGCTGGGGGGGGGGTTGGAATATAGCAAATATTCCCAGAAATGGGAGGAGTGTGGGAAGAGCACTGGAGCCCTGAAGGTGTGAGGAAAATCTGTGCCAGGTGTTTCTGTGTAGGTGTGTGTCTGCAAAAATGCAGAAAGCAATTAAGCTTTGACATTTTTCTCTGAGATTTCCCTCATGAGGGTTTCCTATTTAATATCAAAATAAACTCCAATTCATTTGTTCCATTCTATCCATCCTACGTGGTGTATTTCAGGTGCTGATACAAAGCAATTTCGCAGGGATCACAGATAAACAAAACAGATTTACAGGGCTTTCCCACTAGCTCCCGTGCTACCTTCTGCGGTGCCAATTACCACCTTTGAAATGTCTACCTGAATGTTAGAGAAAGCAAAATAAAATGTATAAGGACAGTTATTTTCTACTCATGCCATTTCTTTCTGCTGTTAATTATATCCGGTTAGAATATCCCAGGAGCAGAAATTGGTTTGGACCAGAGACCTGGTGATTTTCCATGCATGAATTTTCAGCCAGTCCCCCAATACTCAAACGTGAGCTGCTTTGAGAGGAAGCAGTCCCTAGACCTCCAAATATTCTCAAGTTCCAGAGCAAGGTCATGATACAGCAACCGAAGAGTGGATGAGACCCCAAAGTCCCTTGTCTTTTTCAGACATATGCAGTCCAAGTCATAAATGGTTGTGGCGGAAAGCCTGGCCAGACGCTCTCTGTTAACCCCTCTCCCCAGAAGGGAGAAGAGAATAAGGGAGAGAGACTTTATGGGCTGGAAAATAAAATTAACAGGTTTAATGAAACAATAATACTGATACTACAGGATAATAATGTAAATAGGGAAATAATGAAATATGTACAGATATGTACAGATATCTATAAAACCAACATAAAATCCTCCCCCCAGTGACGAATACGTCACCAGAGGCTCTGCGGAGCCGGGCACTGGAAAAGTCCCAGACCAAACCCAGCAGCAGTGGGAGCTGATGCAGAACACACAGATCAGGATCAGGGGCAGATGAACCAGCAGGGTCTGCTCAGGCCTCGGCCTCTGCAGGGTCGAGACGGACGGAAGGGTCGAGATGGAAGAAGGGTCGAGACCCTCGTGGTCCCTTGGCTTTTATACCAAGTATGATGAATGTGGGATGCAATACCTCGTTGGTCAGTTTTGGGCCCGCTCCCCCCTGTAGGCGCAGACACAGCACCCATGATGAGACAACTGACCTTGAGCTTATCTTCTAGCAGCAATGTCTGGGAAAACAATGCCTTTAGTTTCAGCGAGTTCAGCCACTTAAAAGAGACTGAGCTGAAAAGTAAAATCACTAAATAGAAAATTAGTTCTGTTTAGCTCAAAGCAGGACAATGGCCCAAATTCTGGGTTTGCTCACCTCTGCGGCACAGCGACTGCTGCAAGTGCCTGGGGAGGGGAGGAGTGAGGGGAAAGGCCCAGCGAATTCCCAGAGGCGGGTTGCTGCACAGGACTGCTGTCACCTCGGGTGAATTTCACTCTTTCTTCAATGACTGAGCCGTGTTTTACGAGTTTTGACAAAGCCCATTTTGCAAAGATGGCTAAATTGAACCACAGAGCTACAAGGAGAGCTCAAATACACGATTCTGGACCTTACCAGCTTTGAATTACCTCTGATTTGAGGACTTATATGATTGTACCTAATAAAACTTAACTGTTTATTTCTTGCTATATAAATCAAGGTTTTTTGTCAGGGTTGCTAAGAGATACTATTCATTCTTTTTTTTAAATTTGAAGGCTGAATAGCAATTAGTTCTCCCGGGAACCAACTTAATCTGTGCTTTTGCTTTGTAGAGGATGGCATTCTTAACACAGCTCCTACTGCTGCTCAGTCCTTCTGTCGCTCCCTGAAGTTTAAGCGCGACAAAAGGAAAGACAAAGGCTATGAACTTTCTGTTAAAGTAAAAAAAACCACAACTCACATTTAAACACGTTTTGTGAAAAAGAAAAGCAAGAGGATTATTCGGTGTAGCAAGGGCTACAGTTGATCACCACGCCTTGTGAGCATGCCTGCTATTTTTAGTCGTGAAATCCCTAATGAAAGCCTCAGATGGTACCGCTGGGTTTACCCAAGGATCTGGTGTATTAAAACAATCATGAGCCTCATCAAGGCTATGAAAGCAATGATGAGTCTAGAGAAGCAAGCTGTGATGTGCTACCCAAACAGCCACAAAATGAGAGAGATTATTTAGAACAGTCTTTTGGCAAGTGGAAATATTTATTTTCTGCACTCTAGAGAGCAAATACTGTGATAAATTCAATCCTCTAGCTGCTCACTCGAAGGATTTAGAAGTCTGGCCTTGGTAACCTTGCAGGTGGATGTTCTGCCACGATAAAAGTTGGAGAATAGAAGAATGTCATAGAACATTTGAATACCTGCTTACATTTTTATCTGATGCCAGAAGCATAAGCCATTCAGAATAGTTGCTACAACTTGCAGTGAGCCTACTACCTGTGTTACATGCATCCCTCCCCACTGTTAGCCTTCTACCTGTGTCCGACAACTTGGTGCCACCTTGAAGCTCACCTCCATCCACTTGACTGCAATCTTAAAATACCTGACTCCTTACAAGGTGTATGGACCTGTATTAGGATGCCCTATTATATACTTTTGCTAGATATGGTGTTGTGAAAAACGGGGAAATAAATCGGGTCTTATGAGGCCAGCACCGAATATGCGACAGACACAAGTCGGGGAACAAATAGTAATCATTTATTTACAGCAACATTGACAGGTTCTTTTGGATTGCCGGTGATAAATTAAAAAGCTATAGGTACAATAAAGGTTGTATAACTAATATAATACCACCAACAATGCACTATGAAACACAAACACTAACAACAACAACTTGCCCGCAGTAAGCCCAGCTGCCTGGCAAATAAACAAGCCCATCAAACAGAAATACAGTGGAGCAAAACCAAGAATACACTCAGGGAAACCTAGAAATGAACCTGAGGAGAAATATAAAATACACTCAGGGAGTATGAACCTGAGGAGGAAATATATAGAATACACTCAGGGAGTATACACCTGAGGAGGAAAATACAGAAAACACTCAGGAATATGAACCCGAGGAAGAAATCTATCACTCAGCATTAGCTGAGGTCAATAATCTTACCCACAAGGTGACCTGAGTGGTGGGGATGGAGAGGGAGTGAATTCGTCCATCCAGTCATCGGTGTGGTTCTGAGTTCATCCTGTCCCCCCAGGTAAGGGTTCCTAAGTCAGTCACCTTGGCCAGCATTCCGACCAAGGGGGAAGGTTCTCATCACTCCATGGCTGGACAAGTAACTCCCCATTTCTAGCATGAATCTTAGGTGTTTTATCCCCCGATGTACGTGACAGCAGGCAGGAGGGTGCCTGAGTGGATTAGACCACCTGGGGGTTTGTCTTTAGCAGTGTTTCCCCCTATCTTTAGTTAGTACTCAACCCTATCTTCAGTTAGTACTCAAATTTCTATATTACATCACTGGGGCATACGTGTGGGTGGGGATGACTATAGACAATCTTATCACTTATGTTAATGTCACCAAGTCCGTTAATTCACACCTGCATGGGTAGAGGTAATGGCTCCTTTTTTTGGGGGCAGAAAGAAATGGGGGACTGGGACCAGGAGGCCTCCGTCTCATCTCCCACTCCTCCAGGCATTCAGATAACACCAGATATGGATCTAGTGATGGCTGCCACCTCACCCAGTGCTCAGTTTCATGCTTGCAGGCACGCAGCTACCTGGTGTACATGACTTGGACTTTGTGACTAACTTTTGCTCTCTCTCTACACACGGCAAGGTCCACATTAACTGGAGAGGGCTCTGGGAGGTAAGACTGGGAGGGAAACAGAGGAGACATATAGAAGGATATTAGGGTTAGGGTTGGAAGGAAAACAGTGTATGAGTTTTTGAAAATTGTAACCATCCTGGAAAATGAATAAATGGTCTGATTTATCCATCTTCAGCTAGAGAGAGAAATGGACTTTGGTCACCTGGAACATTTTATCCTTTTCCATTTCAAAAGGAGCCAGAATTTATTTTTTTCTGCAAACCTGTTTTTTCCTTTGGACAGCACAGAGACAGGACATTTCACAAGTGTAGATCCTTTTCCTAAGCTGGGGGCAGTGTACACACATTCAGGCTTGGTTCTCTGTGCAGATGACTATAGGGTCTCCAGGTTGGCACTCCTTTTCTTGGCCTCTGATGTGGCCTGAGGCTACGTTGGGATTTGCCTCCATTTAGCAGGTGCCCTATGAGGAGATGTGAGCCTGCAGGCCTCTGAGAAAAGGAGGAGGACAGGACAGGGTCACCTCAGATGAGCTGATAGACTGGGTCTTGGTGAAAGTGTCCTGTCATTACTGAGCTTAAAACTGCCAAGAATTTGGTCTGTTCTCACCATGGCATCTAGACTATTCAACCTCAGTGAGATGTGCAGTATGTGTGGGAAAGGCTCATGCTGAGCACGTGAGTCTGTTTTCTTTTGGGTGGGATCCTAGTGATGCTGGTGGGGGAAGCGGAGGGAGAAAGAGAGGGACAGAGTCCCTCATGTTTGTTCTGCACCACAGTGGCATTACTCAATATTTGCATGGAATGCTTTTCACCGACTGAGTTTTTATTTATTAGGATGTATGTTCTTAGGCAGGCTGTGTACCTCAGAGGGACTTGAATGAATTAATCAACACACACTGTGTACCACTGATCAGATGCAGGATACCAACAGATGGCCACATGCTAGCAATTTCCTGGCAGATGGGTCCTATCCACCATCTTTCACTTATTCAATTTATTGCTGAAAACCACAAGCAAACTAATTGAAAAATAGCATTACACACACACAAACCCTCTTTTTCTTCTTTCACTCCCTTCTCACCAATTGAATAATAAGTAGAAACTATTATCAGAGCCACACTGCTTGCATGGAGACTAATAAAAACATAACTTTGATCTGTTTTGACATACACAAGTACAACTTTTGAGCATTTAATAATTACATTAGTCAAAGCCACTGATCATGACATGAGGCAGTGTGCTATTTAGAGAAAGGGAAACAGGTATGCACGTCACCAGGATAGCTTCTAACAAAACCAGAGCATGAAGGTGATTTCATCCTCCTTTCACGGAATCACAGAATATCAGGAGTCAGAAGGAACTTTGAAAGCTCATCCAGTCCACA